>NW_011494732.1:9579323-9579668 GCF_000754665.1 Bison bison bison
GTCCATGGGGTCGGGGTTGCAAAGAGTTGGACACAACTGAGCGACTTCACTTTCACTTTTCACTTTCATGCATTGGAGAAGGCAATGGCAACCCACTCCAGTGTTCTTGCCTGGAGAATCCCAGGGACGGCGGAGCCTGATGGGCTGCCGTCTATGGGGTCGCACAGAGTCGGACACGACTGAAGCGACTTAGCAGCAGCAGCAGCCAGTACTCTTGCCTGGAAAATCCCACGGACGGAGAAGCTTGGTAAGCTACAATCCATGCAGGTGCAAAGAGTCGGACATGACTGAGCAACTTCACTTTCACTTTCTCATATCTGAGCTTGTTCCTATATCATTCCTCAT
>NW_011494732.1:9579768-9591342 GCF_000754665.1 Bison bison bison
AGCCTACCCATGTTGCAAGCCCCAGCTTGAGCCCCACCTTGCCCAGCATACCAGACCCAAGGAGTTCACCTTCGTCTCAATTTCATAATACTTAGGGTCTGACGAACCATGTAGCCCATCCCACAGATGACCCTGAGTTACTACGTAGTCATCCCTTATGTGGGTGTTTCATCTCCCCATCTTGAAAAACACCCATAGGAAGGAATCACATCACAGCCCACATGTCTCTTGTATTATCTTACAGGAAACACAACAGATGTCCAATCAGTGTTTGATGACTGACCCCCCCCTTCCATTGTCATCTTTATTCTTATTTCTTCTTCCCCTTCTCCTCCTCATCCTTTCCTTTCAGCATTTCATTCTCTTCTTTTTGCTCCCCTCTGTTCCCCTTTGCCTTGTTAAGTATGGTAGGCAGCTGCTGACGTGGCTTCCTCCCGATATTTGCAGCCTTGTGTAATCCCACTCTCCTTGGAGTGGGCTCTACCTAGTGACTTGCTTCTAGTGAACAGAACACAGTGAAGGTAATGGTATGTCATTCCCGTGACTAGATAACAGAAGACTCTCTTGTTAGTACACTCTTGCTGGCACTCTTTCTTGTCCTCTCTCTTGCTCCCTCTAATGAAGACACTTCCATGTTTTGAGATGCTCTACGGAGAGGCTCACATGGCAAAGGATCAAAAGAAGCCTATGGCCAACAGCTCATGAATAAGTGAAGTCTCAGTTCAACAATTTGCAAGAAACTGACTCCTGCCAACAATGGCACGAGTGAACGTGGAAGTGGATCCTTCCCAGTTGAGTCTTCTGATGCCAGATGACTGCAGCCCAGGGCCACACTTTCATGCCAGCCTTGTGACAGAGTCAGAGTCAGAGAACCCAGCTAAACCATGCCAGACTTCTGAATCATGGAAATTGAGACAATAAGTACGTTGTTTATAAGAGCGTGAATCGTTAAGCAGCATCAGATAGCTATGATGATAAGTGTTCATTTGCTCAAACATTTGTGGAGCATTTAACATGGCGTCTTTGTTAAATGAGGGACAGTTTGATGACTCAGGCATAGTTCTCTCATTTTGAGAAGCTCTAACCTTGTTGGGAAGAGAGACAGTTTATCAGATCATTGAGCTGCCATTTTATTTAAAAGCCCTAATAGGGAAGGGAAGAGGGATCTAGTTGAGATGTCATTCTGCTTAGGAGACTCTTAGAAGGCTCCGAAAGAGGTGAACGTTGAGCTAGGTGTTGAAGCACAAGTAGGAGGTCATCAAACTGCAGGAATTACATAGACGGGAGGGAAAGCATTCCAGGCAAAAGGAACACCATGGACAAAGATACAGTGGCATGAAAAGGATTGTCATAATTGGGTAAATGGTGAAAAGTTTAGCACTTCCTGTTCTGACTCTTCTATAACAAAAAGAACAATATGATTTGATTCAACATTCAGTGTTAAGTTTTAATACTTAGTACCTCAATGAATTCCTAGAACATTCCCATGAAATGGAAAAATCTCCTTTTACAAGTGAGGAAACTAAGGCTCAGAGAGTAGAAGTGACTGGCTCAAGGTCCCAGAGCAAGTCACTGGCTGAACTGGAATTTGAACATTGATCTATGTTGGGCTTTCCAGGTGGCACAGTGGTAAAAGAATCTGCCTGACAATGCAAGAGACATGGGTTCAATCCCTGGGTTGGGAAGATCTGCTGGAGAAGGAAATGGCAACCCACTCCAGTACTCTTGCCTGGAAAATCCCATGGACAGAGGAGCCTGGTGGGCTACAGTCCATAGTGTCACAGAGAGTTGTATATGACTGAGTGATTGGCTGAGCACACGTACACACACTGTGTTGCTCTAGAGCCACTCTCTCAATCATCAACTGACTGCTCCACAGCTGATAGGTGGCTCCAAAGGCAAAGACCCTGATGCTGGGAAAGACTGAAGGCAAAGGGGGAAAGGGGTGGCAGACAATGAGATAATGTCACTGATTCAATGGACATGAATCTGAGGAAACTCTGAGAAATAGGACGGGGGAGCATGGTGTGCTGTAGTCCATGAGGTTGCAGAGTCGGACATGACTTAGCAACTGAACAACAAAGGGAGAGGGTTTTGGTTTCTGCCCAACAGGACAAGTCTCTCTAAGCCTATGGATCCACACATCCTGTTTACAGTGTGGTATGAAAACAAAGAGGCTCGGCCAGTCAGGCTTTCCACCTGTCCTAGGGCAGTAATAGAGAGCAGTAGTAAGGGCGCAGGCCTGGGTTCAAATCCCGGCTCCTCCATTTACCAGCTGAGTGAACTTAGACAAAGCATTTAACACCTCTGAGCCTCAGTTTTCCTATCAGTAAATTGGAGAGATAATAACAGAAGCCAACTCATAGAGTCAATGTGATAATCCACAGAAAGCAGAAGCAGAGAGGGTGAGAAGATGCCAAGAAATTGAAGGGCCTCAATAAACCTGTCCATGTAAAAATCTAGTGTCAGGAACCTGAAAAAGAGAGAGAGACCATACATTTCCCTCAGATTCTAATGACTTTGCAATTCTGATTCCCTCATATCCTTAAAGCCAATGTACCATTTTCTTGAGACCAGTTGATATTGTTGGAGGGGAAGAGGGAAGTGTTGGAGGGGAAGAGGGAAGTATGGGAGGGAGAATACTTAGTCACTAGCCTTATGTTTCCCTATCAGGGGATTTCCAGTAGAGTGACACTCCCGGCTTCTTGTCCCACCTGATTGGTGCGTCTGGAAGAAGGAACTGAACATGCTCAGCAAGTCTCTCTTAGAGGAGCTGCTTGCCTGCAGAGAAAGTGCATTCTGGGCTTAAGCAGAGCAGGCTCTGCCCATCAGTTTTGCCTGATGTTGCGGGTGGGGGTAAGTTCAATTTAGAAGAGTATTAGCAAGCTGTGTCCTCCAAAAGAGCTTCTTATCGGTAATAAAGCTGACACTTTGATCTCCATCTGACTGGCTCTTTCGTGTCTCTTGCAATTAGTTTTGAACCACCTTGAAAAGGTTCACTCCTCTCTTTTTATGTTGCTCGTTCCAATCCTCCATTAAGTCTCCTTGTCACAATTCCAGATGGCTGTCCTAAGCAAACTTTCTGCAAAGATAGCTCTTCCTTTGGCTTTCCTCTCCCCTGACATCCTGGCTTCCCACCCACCCAGGTCCTGAATCATAGAGCAATCTGGCAGATCCACTTTATACCCATCCCTTACCCCCTGCCAACCCTGCAGACGCCTCGACTCATCCAAGTCTTTTCTAATTACATCTTGGCTGATAACTATTCTAGCAATTTCTTCATGTTGGGTAAATGTTCCAACTTTTCCACTTTCTTACTGAATCTAAAAAAAAGGAATTTGGTAACTCTGGCATTTTTGAATCATCATTAATTTCAAGCTTGTCTTATTTTATTAGCTGTCCTACATTCCCTCTGAGATCTCTTTCCTCCTTTCCGCATCTGAAAACCTCCATGTATTTTCTTTCCCATCACTGAGCTAAAACCAACTTGGACTAACTTAGTCTAATGACCTTGCAGAAGCAGCAGGAGACATAGCAGCAGGATAGAGTTCCCAGGTGTAGACTGCTGGAACCCCCTCAAAACATCTCCTCTAAGGTCTTGCTGCTCCTCTCTCTGTTCTGAAATACCTTCCAAGAATTCATTTTTTCTGAACTAATTAGAGGCAGGCAAAAGTCTCCAAAAGGGCACTATGATGTACATATTCACTGAGAGACAGGTGAGCTCAACTCAGCTTCCCCTGTTAACACATATGAAATGATTTTCTTTTCTCCCTTCAGATAAACTCTCTTTTCACTGGCTGAGATTACCCTAGGGGGTTAGGCAACAGAGAGGTGTGTTATGGGGAGAGGAGGACAGAGGAAAGGGTCAAGTCCAGAATCAGATTCTCAATAGCACTGTCCAGAAGAATGTCCCGTGATGATGGAAATGGTCAATATCTGTGCTGCTGCTGATATAGTAGTTATACAAACAACTACCACATGAAATGTGGCTAGTGTGACTAAAGAATCGAATTTTACATTTTATTTAATTAATTTACATATAAATAACCTCATGTGACTAACCATTACTACACCCAAGGGTGCAGCTCTACAAAATATTATTTTTTGGTTTATCTGAACCTTCCTTCTTTGTAGCCATAGTTCTTTGTGAATCCTGGGATAACACACAAGAAGACAATGATCCATATGACTCCCAGAATCTGGGGCCAGTGGATGCATGTCAATGATGCTCTAGGCCCATGGGAGCCACCCTCTAGTGGATGGTAGAGGTCACAGATTGGTGGTCCACAGGCAAAATTAAACCTCTTGGTTTGTTTTACTTATACAATTTAAAAAAATCAATTAGTTTCTTGCATTTAAAAACCAAGAGATTTCACATAAAGATTCGCATTTCTAGCCTTTCTTGAAAAAGTCAGAAGACCCCACCTGGCCATTCAGAGGGAGATGAGTAGCAGCAGCCTTCTTTACAAAGGATAAGTTTGCCATGGTTCCCACCACTCCCTAGGGTCTAAACATCCCAAGTGGGCATTTGGGTTTGTTCTTGCACCAGAGTGTCATAAGGATCCTAGAGAACAGTAGTTGTAAAACTCTTGATATAAAGCCAGACTCACAAACATGCTCCAAAAACTATATGGTAGGTGTTGGATGGAGAAGAGAGATGATGAGAAGATGGAGGAAGAGGAGACATAAGAAAAAGTAGAGCGAGAAGAAGAGGAGAAAGAGGGGATGACGGAAGAGTCAGAGGGAAATAAGAGCTTCTAGTCAGTTCCCAAACACAAGACCAACAAAGAAGCAAGAAAAAAAATTATTTTCCCAGTGAAATACTCACTAATTCCCAGCAGCTTTAGCTTCCTTCCAACATAATACCACAACCACCCACGTTGTAAGCTCATGGGCACAGGGTGAGAGTTGAGAGGTTAAGAAAGAAGGTAATAAACCAAGGGAATAAATCAGTTGGCCCTTAGGACCTTTGCCCTTGGATCTGCAACCTTTGTCCTGAGAACTAGTTCTCCTGGCTACTTCTTAGAGGCATTTGGGACCTTGTAACAGAAATACCAAGGGGTCTGGGATGCATAAAACCTATTGTGGCTCAAGTCCCTCCCCAACATCCAGCATACGTAATCAGAAAAGATAGTTCATGCATGTCTATCAGAGGAAAAGTATATCCTTCTAAGATGAATGCAGGGAAAGTTACCAGCTATCTATTTGCAGAAAAATAGAGAAAAAAATAGAGAAGATTTGGCTAAATTTTCAAGGAATTAAGATCTCAGGTTCCCAATATTTAAGTTTGCAGTTTCTCAAGGCCTGGACTATGTAATTCAGAATATGCTGGGAGAAGCATATCAAAATGCTGGTTCCAATGCCTTGCACCAGACCCGTGGATTCATTCTACTTGGGGGTGGTGCTAGGGAATCTGAATTTTGTAGATATACAAGCTGTTCTACTTATATGACTTAATGAATCAAGGCATATTAATGCTGAAGAAACACGGTTAGCAGCTGGTGAGGCTAGCCCAACCCACTCCCACCTCTGAGTAGCAAGATTGCTACAAATTTGAGTGGTCAGGGAAGGCTTCTCAGAAAAAGGGCAGCGTTTTGCTAGGTCTTGAAGTATCCAGATGGGGGTCACAGGAGAAGATTAATTCACTCACTTATTCATTCACCAGATTCTTACTGAATACCTGCTAGGTGCCAGCTTTGTCCCAGTGAGCAAGACAGAGAAAACCCTCTGTCCTCATGGATCAGAGTTGAGCAATAAATGGAATATATAAGCAAAATGTAAGACAATATTGTACAAACATGAGTCCCCAGTCTAGTGGTCAGATGTTGGCAGGAGGCTGTCCATCTCAGTGAAACATCACACACAAGATCCAGATACCCACTCATCCACCCACCAATTTATCTACCCATCATCCATCTATCCATCTATCCATCCATATACCTGCCCATCTATCCATCCCACCATTTATCCTTACATATTCTATTCTTTCCTTTTTTCTTTCATTTTTTTTTAAAACGAAGTATAATTGACCTACAACACCATAAAAATTATTTCCTTAATTTATTCAATCCACTTAGGAAACTGAGTGCTAGACCCCCTGTGAAGTTCTAAGGATACAAAATTAAGACAGATACTGCTATGGACTGAAGTGTATCTTCTTTCAAATTTCTATGTTGAAACTCTAACCTCAGAATGTGACTGTACTTAGAAATAGGGCCTTCAAAGAGATAATTAGGTTAAAACAGGGTCATTAGGTTGGCCCTAATCCAGTGTGCTGGTGTCCTTATAAGAGGAGAAGTCAGGACATGGACCAAGAGAGAGTGGACATGTGAATGCAGAGACATCATCATGTGCACACGTGGTGAGAAGCTGGCCATCTGCAAGCCAAGGGGAGAGGACTCAATAGAAACCAAAACTGGCCTCAGACTTCCAGCCTCCAGAACGGTGAGAAAATAATTTCCTGTTGTTTGAGCTGCTCAGTCTAAGGTATGCTGTTATGGTAGTTTTGGCCAACTAAGAGAGACACCATCACAGAAGCAAGTGTTCACAATCCAGAGAGAGAGAAGGAAAATCAAACAGACAATTATAACATAAAATTTTGTTTCCTTGCCTGAAAACCCACCTACAGAGGCACATCCATTTGAATTCATCATTGCTCTTTCATTAATTAAACAAATATTTGTTGAGCATCTACTGTATTTCTGGTTCTGCAGTAGAGAGTGGGCATAAAGTAAAATAAAAGGCGGTTCTATCAATTGCTTTTAGAAGGTCACAAATTCCTCTACTCCTCCCTCTAGACCAAACACTGTTCTCCACTCATTCTCAAATAAGGTGGGGCAATGTTGTGTGATTGATATGAGCACAGACTGTGGAATCAGACAGACTACCACTAATGCAGCTTCTCTGGTGGCTCTGTCAATAAAGAACCTGCCTGCAATGCAGGATCACCTGGGTTGGAAAGATCCCCTAGAGAAGGAAATGGCAACCTACTCCAGTATTCTTGCCTGGAAAACCCCATGGCTATAGTCCATGGGGTCACAAGAGTCAGATATGACTTAGTGACTAAACTACCACCCACCATTAACAGGTTTTGTGGCCTGGGGCAGTCTATTTAACTGGCCTGAGCCTCAGTTTATCTCTAAAAGGCAATAACAATACCCAGGTATGATTGCTGTGAGAATTAAATAAGATCAGGGACATAAATCAGAATAAGTACTCCATAGATATTTGATATGGTTATCATTGCAGCCTCTGAAGCAGAGACAATCAGATGATGATAAATATTATCACTAATAAGGAGTGCTTTCTCGATACCCAAGAACTCTAAGTAATTTGCATATATTATCATTTTATACTCATGAAGCATCTTCCTTACAACCCCAGCCTTTCCTAGTTTAATTTTCTGGTTTCTCTTTTGTCTTTTCAGTGTTTTATCACTCCCAGGAAAGCACTTAAAACCCAAGATAGTCTGAGGGAGAGGCTATAAGCCTGTCTGGAAAGAACTTGCGTCTTTCTTCCCACCCATGGTTCCCCTGACGCTCCAGTTTGCACACTGGCTGAGGCAAGCTGGAGGAGGGATGTGGAGGGAACGGCACCACACGGCTCTCCCTGAGAGCTGCAGTTACCAATAACCTGTTGGATTACAGGTCCCCAGTGAAGCAATGCAGTTGTCTCTGTACATGTCATTCCTAGCAGGGTTTTGTAGTTAAATTTCCTCCAGCACCATTGGAAGGTACGATCCGCTTCCCTTTGAGGAACTGGAGATGGGAGCCAGTAAGGACTTGTTATCATGGAAACCACGTCTCCCCCTGGGCCCAAGGGGCACTTCTGGAAATGGTTTGGAATTTGATCACAGTCTTCAAGCATAAGAACCATGGTTAAAAGCTGTTATTTCCTCACTTCTGATAAACGGTTGTTGAGAAGCTGCCAGTTCTGGTTTTGCTGGGGAAGACAGGACTAGGGGAGGATGTGGGTCGGGAAGATGGGAAGAGATGACAGGATGGGATCCCAGAACCTCAGAGCTGCACAACACCCCAAATGGAAATGACAGTTTGGCGATGGTCCTGCCTGGCTTCTTGTCAAGAGTGAGACAGTCAAAGGGACACTGAGATTAGGTAGGCCCAGTTTTAAGTGACCGCCACCCTCTCAGGATGGAAAGGAGGGTCAGCTTTAGGTAAGGAACTGAAACACGTGGGTAAGAATCATCAGCTCTAAGGTTTTAAAAAAGAATTCTAGGTACAGGGTTTGCAAACTCAAATACTTATTAGGCACCAAGAGGAAAAACACCATCAAGGGAAATTGAAATGAGCTTGGTGAGGTTTCAGGGGAGTAGCAGATTATACCCCACCTAAAGGAGAGGGCAGCCACCATCTCCAGCCACCTTGTAGAGACTCCAGGCGGGTCTGCAGTTTCAGCACAGACCAATTACCCATGTTTTCAGGAAAAGCCCCAGATCTGGAACTTTAGGTGATATCTCCTGACTTGGAAATACAAGCTGTGGATTCAAACATTTAAAAATCACATCACAGGCCAAATAAAACATGCCTAAAGGTCAAATCCAGCTCATTTGTTCAAGTTTGCAGACTGTGCTATGAGTGATGAAAAGAAACTCCAAATTCCAGAGACCAAAGGGAATTTTAATATATCAGTTACAACCGCAACAAAAAACACAGTAGAAAGAGTAGTTATGATTCATTCGGTACTTACTCTGTGCTTAGCACTTTGTTTATATTATTCCACTGAGTTTTCAGCCACAACCTCAGGTGTGTAGGGATTTTTACCCCAACTTAGGAAGAAATTGTGGAGAAGGCTATGGCACCCCACTCCAGTACTCTTGCCTGGAAAATCCCATGGATGGAGGAGCCTGGTAGGCTGCAGTCCATGGGGTCGATAAGAGTCAGACACCACTGAGCGACTTCACTTTCACTTTTCACTTTCATGCATTGGAGAAGGAAATGACAACCCACTCCAGTGTTCTTGCCTGGAGAATCCCAGGGACAGGGGAGCCCGGTGGGCTGCCGTCTATGGGGTCGCATAGAGTTGGACATGACTGAAGCGACTTAGCAGCAGCAGCAGCAGCAGGAAGAAATTGAGGATCACAGAGATTATTTGCCCAAGTCACACTTTACTATATTGGTGTCTCTGCAGAGAGGGTAATCATTCCACTCTGTCTTCTGCAGCACAGAGTGGCCCAGAGACCTCCAAAGGCTTCCTCTTTCTCTAAAATTTTGCTTTGCTTATCCATCAGCCTTGTTCTAATGTAGTGGTTTTAACTGGGGGGCAATTTTGACATTTATCAAAGTCTAGACATTTTTGAGCTTCCCAGGTGGCACAGTGGTAAAGTATCCGCCTGCCAATGAAGGAGATGCAGGAGATGCGAGTTCAATCCTGGGTTGGGAAGATTCCCTGGAGTAGGAAATAGCGACCCACTCCACTATTCTTGCCTGGGAAATCCCATGAACAGAGAAGCCTGGTGGTCTATAGTCCATGGGGTCACAAAGAGTCGGACACAAATGTGTGACTGAGCACGCACAAATGGTTTTGGTTGTCACACTGGTGGAGAATCCACCACTGGTGGAGAAGGAGAATCCCACCACCACTGGTGGGGAATCACTGGTGGAGAATCCCATGGACAGAGGAGCCTGGCAGGCTACAACTTAGCGCTGTCTTTCTTCCTTTCTTTCTTCCTTTCTTTCTGGTGGAGGAAGAGAGGAGGCACTACTAGCATATAGTTGGGAGGGGCCAGGGATGTTGCTACACACCGTCCACCGCACAAGGCAGCTCCCACCAGCGAGAACTACCCAGGTCCGAACGTCAGTAGTGCCAAGGTTGATAGACCCTCATCTAAAACTATTAGGGGAGGGAGAGCTGAGGACTAGGGCTTTCCAGGTGACTCAGGGGTAAAGAATCCGCCTGCAGATGCAGGAGCTGCAGGAGACGTGGGTTCGATCCCTGGGTGGGGAAGATCTACGGGAGAAGGAAATAGTAATCCACTCCAGTATTCTTAAGGTCTTCCCTGTAGCTCAACTTGTAAAGAGTCTGCTTACAATGCAGGAGACCTGGGTTCGACCCCTAGGTCGGGAAGATCCTGGGGAGAAGGGAATGGCAACCCACTCCAGTACGCTTGCCTGGAGAATCCCATGGACAGAGGAGCCTGGCGGACTATAGTCTATGGGATCGCAGAGTCGGACACGACTGAGCGACTAACGCTATCACTACCACTACCAGTATTCTTGCCTGAGAAATCCCATGAACAGAGGACTGGGGGGTTCCTAAGGAGATGAGGAGGAGGAGGAAGAGGAAGATACTGACAATGATACTTGTAAAAGTAGCTCCATTGTCAGAGAAACTGCATGATTTACCGAGTGTTCTCACCACAGTTACACTAGTATTTCATGACACCCCTTTAACAATTCTTATTGCTGTTTTACAGATGAGGAAACTGAGGCCCAGGGAGAGAGATTTTCCCTTGGGCTTCATGAATGTCATCTTGCAGATAATATTGAGTGTCTGGGATATCTAGGTTCTTGTTAAGGGATCTGACCCTTCCACTAACACTCATTAAATATTTTCTACCTGTCGGGCACTTCAGTAAGAATTCTACATGCATCATCTTAAATCCTTCCAACAACCTAATGAAACAAGCACTTGGTTTATTTCCATTTTTACAGTTTAAAAATTGAGATTCAGAGGAGTGACTTCACTTGACCAAAAACACTGGAATTTGAACTCAGGCATTTGTAACTTTGAACCCTCTGCTCTTAACCATTCTACTTATTTTCATTCCATGGTAAGTTCCCCATGGTTGTCCAATAAGGAAGCATTTACTGAGTTCCTTATTTTGAGGAAATTGAGAACACACAAGAGCAATTCCTAATGCATCCTGACTTCAAGGAGCTTACATTCCAATGGAAAGATCAGGTATATTCACCACTAGCTAGAACATTTCTTCATTTTGTAAATGAAGTGACCAGGCCATAAAGAAGAGTCAGTAAAGCATTTACCAAATACAGTCTGCTGCCTAATTTTGTAAATGAAGTTTTATTGGTACACCAGCCATTCTGATTTGTTTACATAATGCTCATGGCTGCTTCTGAGTTAAATAGCTGCTACAGAGACCACCCAGCCTATAAAGTCAAAAATATTCACCACATGGCCGTTTACAGAAAAACTTTGCTGGCCCCGTTGTAGAAAAGAAATGAACAATACTGAAAATCACCCACTTTCTGTGCTTGTCTCTGCATTGGTGATTGATTATAGCTCATAAATATTAGCATAAGGACTCCCAGAGATGACATTAATGACATTAACAAACTCCAGATACTGGGTGATGACTGTGTGCCAGGCATAGATCTAATCCTCTCTAGTTCCCCCAAGAAACCTATCAGACAGGTATCATTAACCCCTTTCACACATGAGGAACATTAGGCTCAGAGAGGTCAAGAGGCAAATCCAAGTTCAAGGAGCTATCAGGGAACAGAAGCAGAGTCCAAAGGTGGACATGTACGGCTCAAAAGCTCTCAGCTTTCTACATGTGGAAAAACTCAGCATGAGCCCTGGCTCAGTTACATCAGG
>NW_011494732.1:9591442-9597796 GCF_000754665.1 Bison bison bison
TAAGTTTTCCATAAATAAAATTTTCTTCTTGTCTTCCATGACGAGGGCTCCCACCCCTGTAAACCAGTGTGATACTGTGGTTTATAATAAGAAATATGTATTTGGCCTTTGTCCCCATTCCTGGCACAGAGCTGCTAAAACCCTTGGAATTTCCTAAGTGATGAGGGTGATGAAGGTGTTTTGTTATGTCAATGAGGTGATCTTCAGAAAACTCCTAGGTAACCTAAGAACGGAGGCTGGTGGTCGGGGGACCAGCCATGTGATTAGAAGGTAGGAACTTTCAGACCTACCCCATCTCAACCTCTGGGGGTGTGGGGGAAAGGGGCTGCAAATTGAGTTCAATGACCAAAGGCCAATAATTTAATCAATCATGCCTGAGTAATGAAGCCTTCATAAAAACCTAGAGGACAGGCTCTGAGTGCTTCTGGTTGGTGAACAGGTGAGGTGCTGGGAGAGGATGCTCAGGGAGGTATCCTGAGCATCCAGCTACTTCTGATGTAACTTGCCCTGCACATCTCTTCCATCTGGCTTTCCTGAAATATATCCTTTTTACAGTAAACTGGTGATCTAGTACATAAAATGTTTTTCTGAGATTTGTGAGCTACTCTAGCAAATTAATCAAGGAGTGGATTGTTGAAACCTCCTATCTATAGCCAGGAGGTCAGAAATATAGGTAACCAGCCTGCTTGCCCTTGGTGTCTGAAGTGGAGGTGGGGGCAATCTTGTGACACTAAACCCTTCACCTGGGGAATCTGATGTCAGGGTAGAGGGCACCAAAATTGAGTTGAACTATAGGACATCTGGGGCTTCCCAGGTGGCTCAGATGGTAAAGAATCTGCCTGAAATGTGGGATACCTGGGTTCGATCCCCAGTTCAGGAAGATGCCCTGAAGAAGAAAATGGCTACTCACTCCAGTATTCTTGCCTGGAGAATTCCATGGACAGAGGACGCTGGCAGGCTACAGTCCATGGGGTCGCAAAGACTTGGATATGACTGAGTAACACTTCCACTCATGCATAGGACATCTAACTGGTGTTGGGGAATTGCTTGGTGGATGAGGAAGAACCCACACTTGGGATGCAGTGTGACTGAGTGGTACCAACACTTGGTGTCAGAATTGTAACCAGTAAGAAGCTTCTGCCAGGCTCAGAAAGTCCTGGAAAATCTTCATAACCAACTTGTCTGGTAAGTTCCACATCTTGGGAAACTGCTGCAGCTCCTAGACTGGCCCGAGTGCCTTTCCGCTGCCAGTAGTCCAGCAGTTGATATTTACACAGACTTTACAATCTTCTCTGGTTAATCCAGCATGCTCCTCGGTCACTTGTCATTAAGCCAAGTGTAGCCTTCTTTTCACTAGTTCTGAATTAAGTTGTCACTTTCCCCAGCAAGGGACTGCAGGTGGAAAGCACAAGCACAAAGCTTGGAAGACAAGTCAAAGGAAAGAGGACAGCCTCCCCCTCCCCCCCTCATCTCCCACCCACTTTCCTGGAGTGACAAAGATACTACCACTCATCACATCTGCAAGTTAAACAAAAATAAGTCCCAATATGTTGGGGACTTTTTTTTTTTTAAAGCTGAGGGTATTTGGCCCAGTTGCTGCAGAAAAATATTTGACTACAGCAGTTGGACCTGTAAATATCTTTCTTGGTGTTCCCAGGCTGCCCAATTATCCCAGCTGTGCAGCCAAGGCCCCCTCTGGGATGTTTTCAAGAGAACTAGCTCACAGCAGATGTGCTGCTCTTATTTCAGCTGTCCGTGATCAAGCAGTCAGAGCCCTAGCCCTTCCTCTCCCCAGCTTGATCTCAGACCACAAAATCCAATTGTCTCCCCAAGGCCTTCACTGACTGACAAATTGCTGCCCCAGCAATGGTGAAATGGTTACCAGGGCTCCCTTTGGCAGCAAATCCAGGAGCAAGTTGTATATTTTCGTAGAAAGAATTTGGGTTTAAATCTCCCAGCTCTGCTCCTCCCAGCTATGTGATTCTGAGCAAGTGACTTAGCATCTTGGAGCCTCTATTTCTTCTTTCATAAGGTGGGCTGTCATTGGGGCTTGTCTCCACAATGTAATTAAATAGCACAATGATGTATTTTTTAATTGTGATAAAATATACATACATAAAGTTTTCCATTGTAACCATTTTAAGTGTACAGTTTAGGGGTATTAAGTATATTCATATTGTTGTACAACTATCACCACTATCCATCTCCAGAATTCTTTTCATCTTGCAAAACTGAAACTCTATACTCATTAAATACTAACTCCCCATCCCCCTCCACCAGAAACCATCATTTTAATTTCTGTCGCTGTGAATTTGGCTACTCTTGGCACCTCATATATGTAGAATCATACAGTATTTTTCCTTTTGTGACAGGCTTATTTCACTTAGAATGATGTCCTCAAGGTTTGTCCAGGTGGAAGCATGTGTCAGAATGTTCTTCCTCTTTAAGGCTGAATTATATTCCTTGTATGTATACAACACAACACATTTGTTTATCCATTCATCCACTGATGGACCTTTGGGTTTCTTCTCCATTTTAGCTATTGTGAATATACTGCTATGAACATGGTTGTACAAATACCTCTTTAAGCCCTTGCTCTCAATTCTTTGGGGTATATACCTAGGAATGGAACTGATTAACCATATAGTTCCTCTATTTTTAATTTTTGGAGAAACTCCACCCTGATTTCCTTAGTAGTTGCACAATTTTCCATTCCCATCAACAGTACACAAGGGTTCCACGTTCTCCACATCCTCATCAACATTTTGTTATTTGGGGTTTTTTTGAGAGTAGTCATTCTACTTTGGCCACCTCATGCGAAGAGTTGACTCATTGGAAAAGACTCTGATGCTGGCAGGGATTGGGGGCAGGAGTAGAAGAGGACAACAGAGGATGAGATGGCTGGATGGCATCATTGACTCGATGGACATGAGTTTGAGTGAACTCTGGGAGTTGGTGATGGACAGGGAGGCCTGGCATGCTGCGATTCATGGGGTCACAAAGAGTCAGACACGACTGAGCGACTGAACTGAACTGATCCTAGTGGATGTGAGGTGATATCTTCTTGTGGTTTTGACTTATGTAACGATTAGTAATGTTGAGTGTCTTTTCATGTGCTTCTTGGCCACATACAACAATATTTTTGATTAGTGTCTGGAACATAATGGGGGCTAAGACCAGATGCCCATAATTACAGATTCTGTGAGATACAAATCATGATTCCAGCTGAATTTTTCTTGTAGGTTGGAATGCTTGTCTGCTCCAGGGCTCAGAGCCATTTAGAGAGAGAAATATGGTGTTTCTCTAGTCTGTTCTCTTAGACTGTGAGAAATCACTTCATTACTCTGGGCCTCACTGAGAGGTTCTGAAGACATACAAAATAAATTCAAAAAAATCTCAAGGTGGTAGAGAGATAACTGTACTAGGGGTCATATAGACTTGGGTTTGTGTCCTGCTCTACCATTGATTAACTGTGTGATTTTGGCTGAGTCATCTATCTAAGATTTCAGCACTAAAGAAGCATTCCATGGATATTTGTTAAATAAATGAATGAATGAATGGGTGAATGATCTCTTTGTCATCAGTAAAATTATACCCATTCCTGGAATATTCTATCAACTGATAGAATATATTTACAGAGTGCTTTGTAGTTTTAAAACTATTTGGGTTGTGGTATGGCTGAGTGGTTCAGAGTGTGTATCTGCATATTTACAAACAGACAAATCTCACTTTGAATCACAGCTCTGCCAATACTATTAATGTGATCTTAGAAAACTTATGCAATTGACAAACCATTAGCCAGACTCATCAAGAAACAAAGGGAGAAGAATAAAATAAACAAAAATTAGAAAGGAAAATGGAGAAATCACAACAGACAATACAGAAATACAAAGGATCATAAGAGACTACTAGCAGCAACTATATGCCAATAAAATGGACAACTTGGAAGAAATGGACAAATTCTTAGAAAAGTATAACTTTTCGAAACTGAACCAGGAAGAAATAGATAATCTTAACAGACCCAACACAAGCACGGAAATCGAAACTGTAATCAGAAATCTCCCAGCAAACAAAAGTCCAGGACCAGACAGCTTCACAGCTGAATTCTACCAAAAATTTAGAGAAGAGCTAACACCTATCCTACTCAAACTCTTCCAGAAAGTTGAACAGGAAGGTAAACTTCCAAACTCATTCTATGAGGCCACCATCACCCTAATATCAAAACCAGACAAAGATGTCACAAAAAAAGAAAACTACAGGCCAATATCACTGATGAATATAGATGCAAAAATCCTTAACAAAATTCTAGCAAACAAAATCCAACAACATATTAAAAAGATCATACATCATGACCAAGTGGGCTTTGTCCCAGGGATGCAAGGATTCTTCAATATCTGCAAATCAATCAATGTAATACACCACATTAACAAATTGAAAAATAAAAACCATATGATTATCTCAATAGATGCAGAGAAAGCCTTTGACAAAATTAAACATCCATTTATGATAAAAACCTCCAGAAAGCAGAAATAGAAGGAACATACCTCACTATAATAAAAGCTATATATGACAAACCCACAGCAAACATTATCCTCAATGGTGAAAAACGGAAAGCATTTCCCCTAAAGTCAGGAACAAGACAAGGGTGCCCACTCTCACCACTACTATTCAACATAGTTTTGGAAGTTTTGGCCACAGCAATCAGAGAAGAAAAAGAAATAAAAGGAATCCAGATTGGAAAAGAAGAAGTAAAACTCACTGTTTGCAGATGACATGATTCTCTACATAGAAAGCCCTAAAGACTCCACCAGAAAATTACTAGAGCTAATCAATGAATATAGTAAAGTTGCAGGATATAAAATTAGCACACAGAAATCCCTTGCATTCCTATACACTAACAATGAGAAAACAGAAAGAGAAATTAAGCAAACAATTCCATTCACCATTGCAATGAAAAGAATAAAATACTTAGGAATATATCTACCTAAAGAAACAAAAGACCTATATGTAGAAGAGACACAGATGTATAGAGCAGTATTTTGGACTCTGTGGGAGAGGAGGGGCATGATTTTGGAGAAAGGCATTGAAACATGTATAATATCATATAAGAAATGAATCGCCAGTCCAGGTTTGATGCAGGATACAGGAAGCTTGGGGCTGGTGTACTGGGATGACGCAGAGGGCTGGTATGGGGAGGGAGGTGGGTGGGGGGGTTAAGGATTGGGAACACATGTACACCCGTGGTGGATTCATGTTGATGTATGGCAAAACCAATACAATATTGTAAAGTAATCAGCCTCTAATTAAAATAAATAAATTTAAATTTAAAAAAAGAAAACTATAAAACACTGATGAAAGAACTCAAAGAGGACACAAAGAAATGGAGAAATATACCATATTCATGGATTGGAAGGATCAATATAGTGAAAATGAGTATACTACCCAAAGCAATCTATAGATTCAATGCAATTCCTATCAAGCTACCAATGGTATTTTTCACAGAACTAGAACAAATAATTTCACAATTTGTATGGAAATACAAAAAACCTCGAATAGCCAAAGCAATCTTGAGAAAGAAGAATGGAACTGGAGGAATCAACCTGCCTGACTTCAGGCTATACTACAAAGCTACAGTCATCAAGACAGTATGGTACTGGCACAAAGACAGAAATATAGATCAATGGAACAAAATAGAAAGCCCAGAGATAAATCCATGCACCCATGGACAACTTATCTTTGACAAAGGAGGAAAGAATATACAAAGGAGAAAAGACAATCTCTTTAACAAGTGGTGCTGGGAAAACTGGTCAACCACTTGTAAAAGAATGAAACTAGAACACCTTCTAACATCATGTGAAGTCGTTCAGTTGTATCCGACTTTTTGCGACCCCATGGACAGTAGCCTGCATCAGGCTCCTCCATCCATGGGATTTTCTAGGCAAAAGCACTGGAGTGGGTTGCCATTTCCTTCTCTAGGGAATCTTCCTGACCTAGGGATTGAGCCCAGGCCTCCCACATTGTAGACAGATGCTTTACCATCTGAGCCACCATGGAAGTCCTTTCTAACACCACACACAGATCTAAATGTAAGACCAGAAACTATAAAACTCCTAGAGCAAAACAGGTAAAACACTCTCTGACATAAATCCCAGCAGGATCCTCTATGACCCACCTCCCAGAGTACTGGAATAAAAGCAAAAATAAACAAATGGGACCTAATTAAACTTAAAAGCTTTTGCACAACGAAGGAAACTATAAGCAAGGTGAAAAGATAGCCTTCAGAATGGGAGAAAATAATAGCAAATGAAGCAACTGACAAAGAATTAATCTCAAAAATATACAAGCAGCTCCTGC
>NW_011494732.1:9597896-9631750 GCF_000754665.1 Bison bison bison
AAGAATTAATCTCAAAAATATACAAGCAGCTCCTGCAGCTCAATTCCAGAAAAATAAGCGACCCAATCAAAAAATGGGCCAAAGAACTAAACAGACATTTCTCCAAAGAAGACATGCAGATGGCTAACAAACATATGAAAAGATGCTCAACATCACTCATTATCAGAGAAATGCAAATCAAAACCACAATGAGGTGCCATCTCATGCCGGTAAATGCTGGAGAGGGTGTGGAGAAAAGGGAACCCTCTTACACTGTTGGTGGGAATGCAAACTAGTACAGCCACTATGGAGAACAGTGTGGAGATTCCTTAAAAAACTGGAAATAGAACTGCCATATGACCCAGCAATCCAACTGCTAGGAATACACACTGAGGAAACCAGAATTGAAAGAGACACGTATACCCCAATGTTCATCACAGAACTGTTTATAATAGCCAGGACATGGAAACAACCTAGACGTCCACCAGCAGACGAATGGATAAGAAAGTTGTGGTACATATACACAATGGAGTATTTAGTTCAGTCGCTCAGTTGTGTCCGACTCTTTGTGACCCCATGAATCACAGCACACCAGGCCTCCCTGTCCATCACCAACTCCCAGAATTCACTCAAACTCACGTCCATCAAGTTGGTGATGCCATCCAGCCATCTCAACCTCTGTCGTTCCCTTCTCCTCCTGCCTCCAATCCCTCCCAGCATCAGGGTCTTTTCCAATGAGCCAACTCTTCGCAGGAGGTGGCCAAAGTACTGGAGTTTCAGCTTCAGCATCAGTCCTTCCAAAGAACACCCAAGACTGATCTCCTTTAGGATGGACTGGTTGGATCTCCTTGCAGTCCAAGGGACTCTCAAGAGTCTTCTCCAACACCACAGTTCAAAAGCATCAATTCTTCGGCACTCAGCTTTCTTCACAGTCCAACTCTCACATCCATACATGACCACTGGAAAAACCATAGCCTTGACTAGACGGACCTTTGTTGGCAAAGTAATATCTCTGCTTTTCAATATGCTATCTAGGTTGGTCATAACTTTCCTTCCAAGGAGTAAGTGTCTTTTAATTTCATGGCTGCAACCATGATCTGCAGTGATTTTGGAGCCCCCCCAAAATAAAGTCTGACACTGTTTCCACTGTTTCCCCATCTATTTCCCATGAAGTGATGGGACCAGATGCCATGATCTTCGTTTTCTGAATGTTGAGCTTTAATCCAACTTTTTCCCTCTGCTCTCTCACTTTCATCAAGAGGCTTTTTAGTTCCTCATCACTTTCTGCCATAAGGGTGGTGTCATCTGCGTATTTGAGGTTATTGATATTTCTCCTGGCAATCTTGATTCCAGCTTGTGCTTCTTCCAGCCCAGCCCAGTGCTTCTTCCAGTTTCTCATGATATACTCTGCATATAAGTTAAATAAGCAGGGTGACAATATACAGCCATAACATACTCCTTTTCCTATTTGGAACCAGTCTGTTGTTCCATGTCCAGTTCTAACTGTTGCTTCCTGACCTGCATATAGGTTTCTCAAGAGGCAGGTCAGATGGTCTGGTATTCCCATCTCTTTCAGAATTTTCCACAGGTTATTGTGATCCACACAGTAAAAGGCTTACTCAGCCATTAAAAAGAATACATTTGAATCAGTTCTAATGAGGTGGATGAAACTGGAGCCTATTATACAGAGTGAAGTAAGCCAGAAAGAAAAACACCAATACAGTGTATTAATGCATATATATGGAATTTAGAAAAATGGTAACGATAACCCTACATGCAAGACAGCAAAAGAGACACAGATATATAGAGCAGTCTTTTGGACTCAGTGGGGGAAGGTGAGGGTGGGATGATTTGAGAGAATAGCACTGAAACATGTATATTATCAAATGTGAAAGAGATCACCATTCCAGGTTTGATGCATGAGACAGGGTGCTCAGGACTGGTGCACTGGGATGACCCAGAGGGATGGGATGGGGAGGGAAGTGGGAGGGTGGCTCAGGATGAGGAACACATGTACACCCATGGCTGATTCATGTCAATGTACGACAAAACCACTACAATACTGTAAAGTAATTAGCCTCCAATTAAAATAATTTTTTTAAAAAAGAAGAAAAAAAGAAAACTTATGCAATCGTTCCAAGCCATAGTTGCTGTTTTTAATATGGGAATGATTGGAATTCTCACTGCACTAGTCAGACGCGGATTCTTGTTCCTGACATTCAAGTTCTTATGTAGTCCCTATTGAAAATGAATAGGGCTGACATACACAACCAATAAGATACCGCTAAAATGATGGAGTGTGACTCTTGAGTCTGCCATAAAAGATATGGCAGCCTCTGCCTTGGAGGTTTGCTTACTCTTGGATCAGTCAGTCTAAAAGAAGCCAGCCATCATGTCAGGAGGATGCTCAAACAGGTGGCAATGAACTGAGGCTTCCTGCCAGCAGCCGATACCAACTCACTAGCTTGTGAGTGAATCACCATGGAAAATGATCCTCCAACTCCAGTCAAATCTTCAGATGAGGCTGCAACTGAAAGTGACACTGAACTAAAACAACTTGGCTAAATCACTCTCACATTCCTGACCAACAGAAACTATGCATGAGGATCAAAAGATAATAAATAAAAAAGAAACTGTGTGTGAGGTAGTACATATTTATGTTTTAAGATGCTAAGTTTCAGAGCAATTTGTTATATAGCAATAGATACCTAGTACACTCACCTCACAGGGACACTGAGAATATTAAATGCATGTAAAGGATCTTCCCTGCACAGTGCTTGGCCCACAATAATAGCTCAGAAAATATAACCCATTATTGTTATTTTTGGCCATAAAAAGAAATTATTTGCTCTTTGCTCTGATTCGAGGACTTTGAAAGGTTGTGTCTGTAAAAACATGCACTTGAGAGGCATCAATAAATTAATTAAGGCACAGATGGTGTGGCGCCAAGAAAATAACCTTTCTGTTATAGAAGCTAAAAAGAAGGAAGACAGGGCAAACAAAAGCCTAAAAGGCTGAAGATTCTTTCCAGCATTGCAAAGATTTAAGTAAGTCAATGGCAGAGACCCAAATTAAATACAAATTATGAAGACTGGAATACTCAGGGCATTGAATAATTAGACATGGTATTATGGCTTCCTGTACTTAATAAAGTTTATGAAGTACTTATGAGAGTATCCCTTTTAATCCTTACAATAAGTAGGATGGTTATGCTTGTGTCCATTTCATGGATGTGTCAACTGAGTCTTGGAGGCCTGAGGCAAACTTCTCAGGAACATATAGACATCAGGTGCTAGTGATGGGTTTCAGACCCAAGCTTCCAGTCCTCTTGACTCAGACTGAGCCCAGAGATTGTTCTACCATGCCAGGTTTCAGTCTCTTCCTCTCTGCTGCTTCTGCTGCTAAGTCACCTCAGTCATGTCGGACTCTGTGCGACCCCATAGACGGCAGCCCACCAGGCTCCCCCGTCCCTGGGATTCTCCAGGCAAGAACACTGGAGTGGGTTGCCATTTCCTTCTCCAATGCATGAAAGTGAAAAGTGAAAGTGAAGTCGCTCAGTCATGTCCAACCCTCAGCGACCCCATGGACTTCAGCCCACCAGGCTCCTCCGTCCATGGGATTTTCTAGGCAAGAGTACTGGAGTGGGGTGCCATTGCCTTCTCTGTCTTCCTCTCTATAAGCCTTAATTTCATGAAAAGTAGGTTTGGAAGAAACCAAGGATCACATGTTCAGAAGCTTAATGCACAAAGTGGTTTATCTAAGTGCAAAAAGCTGGTAGATAGAGATTGCTTGCTCTACTATAAGAAAAACAGGAACACACATTGATCAATACATAGCAAATGACACTAGGCCTCAGGCTGGGGAGGCAATAGGGTCTGGCAAGGACACTGGCAAATTGAAGAGCATACATCTTTTCTTGAGAGGATGTTCTCCTTGCTCTATCCAGGTGTTGCCATGCAGGAATATAAGCCTAGGGCTTCCAGATCACCTGCTTCTGAAGCCTGAAACTGTACTTTATGTAAATTCATCCCAAGTGTAAAAGTTGATGGACAGAAAATAAAAATTAAACAAAACACTCTGAGTTACACACATCTACAAGCTAATTCAGCTCAAAAGGCACTATTTGGGACTAGACCATTTGCAAGCTCCCCTCCTGCTCCAGGACACCCTGTCTCCAACAGTATTCAGCACGTACTGTTTGTTTACATGGAATACTAGGCAGCCTCATAAATATTCCAAACTGGTTTTCATGTACAGACATGAGCTGTGTCCTCAAATAAATTCTAGACTCTCTGAGGGCAGGGACTAGGTCTCTAGTTTCCTGTGGGTCTTTGTTTCTGACCCTCTTAGTATAAGGTGCAGCAGCTAGGGCAAGGGCTCATGCAGCTGGGACAGAGGGTCAGGCAGAATGGTTTCCCCCAGGCAATGGTTCTGGAGAGCTGTGAGTCTCACATCACTGGATCGGGTGGAGCTCTGGATCTTGGGAGGGTAGCTTCCATCACTGCCTGTATTCTTAGGAAGTGAGGCCAGGGAATCAACATTAATGACTTTCATCTATAACATGTCTGCCAGAATTATAAACGAGGCTTCTGTCTCCTTTGAGAATCGTGTCTGCTGCTGGGCAGATGTGGCTGCTTTTGTGGGGGAACTGACTTCCTCCAGCTCATCCCAAATGAATAGGCAGGTTCCTCTGGGTGTTCTCTCCTTGGAGTCCCTGAATCATCTCACAGTATCTAATAGTGTGGGCTCCGGAGGCACCCTTCTTAGATTTGAATCCCAGTTCCTTCACTTACAAATTAACAGAACTGAAATTGCTTCTTGATCATCCCTGTGACCATAAAGGTGAAGAATCTGTGTTTAAAAATATAACTTACATCCTCTGCTTTCCAGGAGCTTATAATTTAATTGAGGAGATAGAACCAAAAAAGTTACAGAGGTTTAATATAGATATGAGAAATTATGGTCCATGGCAATAAATGATCATTAGCAATTGAGTTGTGTGAAAAGTACCATAAGAGCAGAAAAGAGGAGAAGAACATAGTGAGACTCCAGCAGGGGGGTTAAGGTTTTAAAAACTGTTGGAGCAGGTGGAAGAGTGGGGAGCAGAGGGGCATTGATAACACATGCTCTCTTGGCCTTCACTGAAGAAAACAAGATTGAATAGTGGTTAGAAGGATAAACTTTGGAAACAGACCTTGGTTTAAATCCTGAGTTTACCACAGGATTCTTTTAG
Organism: Bison bison bison; assembly: GCF_000754665.1. Taxonomy (NCBI): domain Eukaryota; kingdom Metazoa; phylum Chordata; class Mammalia; order Artiodactyla; family Bovidae; genus Bison; species Bison bison. The sequence continues at coordinate 9,603,109 of NW_011494732.1, forward strand.
TTGAAGGTGACAGACCCAGCTTCAGCTGGCTTAAGCAAAATTAGCTTTTTATTGGTTCATAGAAGAGGGGGTAGCTCCAGGAATAAACTGAGGTAATTAGGGTAGTTCTGAGGCATGAGAAACTGGAGGCCACTGGGATTGTCCAACTCTGCCTATCTCACTTCGGCTTTTTTTTTTTCCTACTCAATGTCACACTCTCCTGCAGCAAGTGGACCTTCTCTATCTGGCAGTACATATGGCACCTGGAAGCTCTGGAAGGGCCTTTGAGTTCCATGACCATAGACAATAGGCTATATTTTCTCCAGCTCCAAGTAGAAAGTCTCAGGGAAGAACTCTGATTGGCTTGATTAGGTCACATGACATTTATAGGCCCTTCTTGGTGACTACAGAAGAGTGTGGTCCTCTGATTGGACATGTTTGGGTCTTGGAAGAAATCCTGCACTTGGTACCTCCACTAAAACCACAGTAGGTGGTTGTGCAGTAAGGTTGAGTAGTAAGGAGGTTGTGCAGAGCGGCTTCCACTATTCCAAGAAGGACAAGATATTTATTAATACTTTGTTTTGGTAGAAGGTCTTAGAAATAATCTAGTCCAGTGTTTCTTGCTCCTGGATAAATTTGTTAAAATTCAGATTCCCAGGCATCACTCAATACCCTAAACCTTTCTCTGGGGACTGGAGCCCAGAAAGCTGTTTTTAAGCAGCTTTCCACATGATCCCAATGATCAGCTAAATTGGGAGACCACTGGTTAATCTATCACAATCTAATAATTTTATTGGGGAAGAAACTAGTCAGAGAGATGAAAGTGAGTCACCCAAAATCACAGATCCAGGAAGCAGAAGAAGAGGAATAAGACTTGAGTTCACCTACCCTGCAGTCCTCTCCTAATTCTCCTTATAGCTAGCTGCTTTCAACATCTCTGGTGGAGGCCCCATGAGTCATCCTTTCCATGACCTTACAACAACTCAATTTCTCTACTACTGAGTTCCAAACACTGACACTCCCAACACACACACACACACACACACACACACACACACCTAGACACTCTTCTTTCTCCAACAGTTGTGTCTCCTAAAACATAACTAAAATCTGGCAGATAGGGCCAAGGGTTGGTAAGGAAAAACTAGTGCACTGGAAACAATTCGATGTGATATAATAGGCTACAGGGATAGGCAGTTCAAGCAGGGGAAACTGAGGAAGGGAGGGAACCACAGAAGGACTGGGTGGGACATCCCCCAGCTATGGCTAATCCCATAGGCAGTCCCTTACTCTGTTAAGTAAGAATGGTTCTTCAGAGGTGTCTCAAGTTGGACTAAAATGGTCAGATTGTTGTACTTCCACATAGATTACTAACTTGCTGTGGGTTGCCTTGAGAAGTATGTTTTTGGACAAGGTAATTCTCTGCAGCTGAGGCTGCAGGGCTGAAGGGCTGGCAGGTGAAAAACAACTACCAACACCCTCAGCAGCTGGATAACAGGTCCTTCCTTGAAGAAAGATTTGGGGAGTGCATTAACGTGTCTACCACATATAAAAGTTTATAATTCATTGTAAGTAATATTTATAATCCATTTATTATAAATATGTTTTCCTATGTATTCTTATACATAATGATAAGAACCCACTTTTCCAAAAATGCTCAACATGTATTAGACTCTAAGCTAAACACATTGCCTTGTTATTATATTTGATGGTTACAATAACCCTATGAGGCGGGTATCATTATCCCTCTTGAACAGATGAAGAAGATGAGGCTCAGAGGGTTTCAGTAAGGTTAAATAACTCATATGCAGTGGATCTAAAGACTCAAACCCAATTCTGTCTGATGTAAAAGTGCTATAGTAAAACCACTATAACAAAACTGCTGCAGGAGCTATTCAGGTAAAGTGGGGGAAGGAGGTTACCAGGAATTAGCAAGGATGAGACAACTGCATCTGGGGGAGTCTAGAGACAGAGGAACATGCCTGACAACCTCTGAGAGATTCCTTCAGTTCTCTACTAAGAGGCACAAACAATTCAGCACTATTTAGTTTGCCAGTGTCTTCTGTTTTCTGTACTTTGTAGTACTTGTGTACATGGGATAAGGGAGCTGTAGGCTTTGACTAGGAGGAGAAGACAGATAAAGAAAAAAATGCCTGCCCATAGGACAGTGTTGAAGTGCTGGGGAGGGAATTCAAGATAAGGAGCTTGGGGAGACCCCATAGGGTATCCGGACTCTGAGAAGTCAGGTTTGGGCTAAGAAGGTATTTAGGAAAATGAGTCAAGGGCAAATTTCACAAATTAGCCAAAAGCAGCCCTGTCTTGGGATTATATCTCACAAAATATCTAAAAATGTTCTTGAAGATCATTCAATCCAACCTTCTCAAATTTTAGTGAGGGTGAGGGAGACCTAGATATGGCCTGTTTATGACTTGACAAAGACTGTAGAGAAAGAAGTAAAGAATAAGTGAGAACATCCCTCTGTTTTTCATCCCTGTGTTGGTTAAGTTCTCTAAGGAGCAGATGCTAAGATAAAACAAATGCAAAAGATTTACTGGAGAGTAATACTCTTGAAAGAATAAGGAAAGGAGCAGGATTGAACAGAGGCAGCTGTCAGACTGCAGCCCACCCCAGGGCAGTCCCTACTCACCCAATACAGGCCATGGAGCAAGAGTGCCCATTAGAAGCATCTGCCCTGCTCTAGTCTCTGCTTCTATGAGTTTGACTCTTTTAGGTTTCTCACGTAAGTGGAATTAGGCTTTCTGTGTCTGGCTTAATTTCACTTAGTATAATGGACCAGGGGTCAGCGAAGCAGGGAGTGGGGAGAATGGAATGTTGTTAGTTCACTGGTATGAAGTTTGTTATGCTAAATTAATATGTTCTAGAGATATGTTGTAGATATACCTAGAATCAACAATTTTTAAATATTGTGCACTTAAAAATTTGTTAATAGACTTGTTGCAGTGATCATTTCACAATATATACATATATAGAATCATTATGTTGTACACTTGAAACTAATCAGATCAGATCAGTCGCTCAGTCGTGTCCGACTCTTTGCGACCCCATGAATCGCAGCACGCCAGGCCTCCCTGTCCATGACCAACTCCCGGAGTTCACTCAGACTCATGTCCATCGAGTCAGTGATGCCATCCAGCCATCTCATCCTCTGTTGTCCCCTTCTCCTTCTGCCCCCAATCCCACCCAGCATCAGAGTCTTTTCCAATGAGTCAACTCTTCGCATGAGGTGGCCAAAATACTGGAATTTCAGCTTTAGCATCATTCCTTCCAAAGAAATCCCAGGGCTGATCTCCTTTAGAATGGACTGGTTGGATTCCAAGGGACTCTCAAGAGTCTTCTCCAACACCACAGTTCAAAAGCAACAATTCTTCGGCACTCAGTCTTCTTCACAGTCCAACTCTCACATCCATACATGACCACAGGAAAAACTATAGCCTTGACTAGATGGACCTTTGTTGGCAAAGTAATGTCTCTGCTTTTGAATATGCTATCTAGGTTGCTCATAACTTTCCTTCCAAGGAGTAAGCGTCTTTTAATTTCATGGCTGCATTCAGAAAATGAAGATCATGGCATCCAGTCCCATCACTTCATGGGAAATAGATGGGGAAACAGTGTCAGACTTTGTTTTTCTTGATTGACAATATTATATGTCAAATACTTTTCAATTTAAGAAAAAGGAAGCTTTTGGAGGTGATGGATATGTCTGTCACCTTGGCTGTGGTGATGGTTTCAAGGGTGTATGCATCTGTCCAAACTCATCAAATTGTATACATCAAATAAATGCAATTTTTTAGTATATCAATTGTACCTCAATAAGACATTTAAAAATTTTACTTGGAAGACAATTGCTTTACCATGTTGTGTTGGTTTCTGTCATACAATAATGTGACTCAGCCATAAGTATACCTATGTCCCCTCTTTCTTTGGCCTCCCTTTCACCCCTCACCCCATCCTACTCTTCTAGGTCATCACAGAGCACCAGGCTGAGCTCCCATGTTATACAGCAATTTCTCACTATCTATTTTACATATGGTAATGTATATATTTCAATGCTGCTTTCTTTTTTTTTTCTAAAGCACTATTCTGGGTGGAAATGGCTAGGCCCTCTTATCCCTCTCATGTTTAGCCATTGGATGGGGCCAGACTCCGGAGAAGGCAACGGCACCCAACTCTAGTACTCTTGCCTGGAAAATCCCATGGACAGAGGAGCCTGGTAGGCTGCAGTCCATAGGGTCGAGAAGAGTCAGACATGACTGAGCGACTTCACTTTCACTTTTCACTTTCATGCATCGGAGAAGGAAATGGCAACCCACTCCAGTGTCTTGCCTGGAGAATCCCAGGTACGGGGGAGCCTGGTGGACTGCCGTCTATGGGGTAGCACAGAGTCGGACACGACTGAAGCGACTTAGCAGCAGCAGCAGCAGGGGCCACATTCAAAGGGTGTGACCTTGGCAGGGTGTCCACTGACCACACTGCCTATAGCTGGGCAGTGAGCCCTTTCTTGGGGTACCTGAGCTATGTATTTCTGTGTCTGCTGCAATTTCCAATAGAAAGAAATATTTTTCTGTCTTTTTTTATTGACTATATAAATAATCCATGTGCATCATAAAAATTTGAACTACATAGAAAAAGTAAATGGCAAAGTATAAAAGTCACCTAAAACTGTTAATACATTGAAAACATCCTCTTGTATATTTTATGTATATATATGTATGTTATATGTAAATCTGCATTATATAATACAATAAGTTTTTATCATTGACTTAAAAAATACATATATTATTTTAAACACTTTCCATCCCTCCCCGCCCTTCCTAAAACAAACAGTAACAACGATGTAGTATGACCATCTTATGGTTTATGAGCACATAAGAATTTAAAAAGCATTTTTACATAATAGTATTTTTATACCCTCACAAGTACCTCGTCAGCAGGCACATGTAAGTTCTGCTTCCCCATTTGCAGAGAAGAAAACTAAAGCCTAGAAAGACTTGGTGATATCTAAGAAAGTCACTGAATTTGTAGGTGACAGGGCCAAGGCTCAAAGTCCTGGACTTCCCATCCAGACCTTCCCTGTAAATGTCCTTCCCTAATACTGACCAGGTCTTCCTTCTGATTGACTACATGCACCTGACTGACTCCTCTCTGTGACCGGTAATGTATCAGGGATTGAACTTTCCGTCCCAGGAAATAACCAAGCTAGGTTCTGATGGCCACTCGTCAGAGTCTCAGGGAGATTCTTACACTGCAAGGAGGTCCTGCTTCAGGGCCCTGGAAGGAAGTGCAGTGTTGTTACTGAGTCAGCATCTACTGATAGACCGGAAATCAACTCTGGCAGGTCCTGTGTTCACATACCACCATCTCACCCTCCAACGAGCAGTGTTGAGATAGTTTTGATTTTTTTTTTTCAGCTGGATTTGGTGTGGTTTTTTTTCCCCGAAATTTCTATTTAGCTCTGCACCTCTATAGTACTGCAGACACTGGCCCATTAAAAGAGCACTGAGACAAATGACAATCTGATAATAACAACCCATATTGATAATCCACATGGGCTGCTTCAGCCAGGGAGTGGTGTAAAGTGTACTTGGTTAAAATGTGAGGAAGGTGGAACTTCCTTGGTGGTCCATTGGTGAAGAACACACTTTGCAATTCAGGGGATGCTGGTTCGAACCCTGGTCAGGGAACTAAGATCCCACATGTCGCACCACAACTACTGAGCCCTCATACCCTGGAGCCCATGTGCCACTGCCAGAGAGCAGGCATGATGCAACTAAGGCCCAATGTAGCCAAATAAATAAATACTTAAAAAAATTTTTTTTAATATGGGGAGGTAATTTGACTGGATTCCTTACTGGAAGCATAGATGTGCCATATAAGTAATCATTATGAAAGATAACAAATGCATCTAGTTAGGTGATTTATTTTCAAGTTTTTAAGGATGAACACTTAATAGCAAAGAGCATGAGTTTCAATGTCAGCCAGACCTGGGTTCAAATATTGTTTCCTCCACCTCCTGGCTTTATGAACTTGGGCAAGTCACTCAACTTCTCTGAGCTTCTTCACTGTGCCTGGCACATATTAAGCACTTGACAAATATTATGTGTTAGAAGTAATAAGTTATTTTACCCCATTGCTAGTATTATAAACTCAAGTGTGTTAAAGGTTTCTGGGGCTAGAGGCTCCCCCTAACTCAGTTTATTAGCTCTCTACCCACTAAGATGACCTAAGCCATGGACCCAATTTATATACACATCAGTTAACCTCACTTTGCACTATCAAACATGTGTTCTCTTAGCCTAAGATAGCATATATTTCAGCCCCATATTCCACACAGTATAGAAAGAGTAGACCTAACAATATTAATTACTGGGAAAAAAGGAACTGGTGACCAAACTAGTTTGAGATATACTTGGTTAAATGAAGTGAAACACCTGGTTAGAGACACTCAGTTAAACAATGCGAAATAGATTTTTTTCTTGCAGGACTTGTCAGAAACTTTTATATCCCAATAGAATCTGTACCTCTCTAAAAAGCAGAGACATTACTTTGCCAACAAAGGTCCGTCTAGTCAAGGCTATGGTTTTTCCAGTGGTCATGTATGGATGTGAGAGTTGGACTGTGAAGAAAGCTGAGCACCGAAGAATTGATGCTTTTGAACTGTGATGTTGGAGAAGACTCTTGAGAGTCCCTTGGACTGCAAGGAGGTCCAACCAGTCCATCCTAAAGGAGATCAGTCCTGGGTGTTCATTGGAAGGACTGATGCTAAAGCTGAAACTCCAACACTTTGGCCACCTCATGCAAAGAGTTGACTCATTGGAAAAGACCCTGATGCTGGGAGGGATTGAGGGCAGGAGGAGAAGGGGACGACAGAGGATGAGATGGCTGGATGGCATCACAGACTCGATGGACATGAGTTTGAGTAAACTCCGGGAGTTGGTGATGGACAGGGAGGCCTGGCATGGTGCAATTCATGGGGTCATAAAGAGTTGATGACTGAGTGACTGAACTGAACTGAAGAAGCAGATATAATATTGTATTAATCTTGGCATTTTCAGTTGCAGATGGCAGAAGCCCAGCTAAATTTAGGTTACACAAAAAGAGAATTTATTGATTCATATAATTCCAGATCCTAGGATGTATATTCCTTAGGTTAAAAGGAACCAGGGGTTCAAATCATACCATCTAATCTCTCTCTCCCTGCTTCTTCCCTCTTCTCTCCCTTCTTCTTCCTCCTTTATTCTCTCCTCGTCTATTTGAACATCTCTTCCCTTTTTGGCTTCATTATCAGGTTTTTGTGTTTGATAGCAATATTGCTCCATGGAAGTAAGCTCAAGCTTAAAATCTATGAGACAGACAAAGAAAATATTTCCCCCCAATTTTTCTATCTTGCATCATGGACCCATGTCTGATGCAATCTCTGTGGCCAGGAGTATGAAGTAGTCTGATTGGGTAGGTGAACATAAACTAAGCATGGAAGAGGGAGAGAGGTGTTAACCCAAAAGAAGAGTTCCAATGGTGACCAAAAAGCCATGTATCCCCTCTGAACTCTGAATCTTTAGCACTTCATCCTACTGGGTTAGTGTTCGTTAAGAAATGCTGATTTTGTACAAACTTGGTTTCAAAGAGGAAAAGATATCACCATTTGAGCTATGACTTTTTGAGTATCTGTTATGTGGCTATGGAACTGGAGTACAAAGATAAATGAGATACCTCAATATCTTCCAGAAGCACACAGTCTGAGAAGTAAAGATCTGAGGCAGACCATAGGCAGCTAAGTACAAGGCAACATTCCAGGTATGATAACTGTGATATAAATCAATTGCCATTGGAACACAGAGAAGAGACAGGGTTAATCTGCCTTAGTGATGACAGAAGCACTTCATAGAGGAGGAGACACTGTGTTAGGTTTGGGAAGAGGTCAAGTTTGAGAAGGGCCAGTTATCTTGGTATAGAGAACTACCTGAGAAAGCTTCTGCTCTTTGAGAGATTACAGCTTAATTTGGAAGTGATGATAACTGTGTGATTCTAATGCAGACTATGTAGTTAGGTAAGAGGATTGAGAACACTGGAGCCAGATTGAACTCCTGACTCCCAAGTCACCCCTCCCTCCCCAATGTCCCTCCAGAAAGCTTTCTTCATAAAATAATGGACTATGAACACTGCTTTGTGTCTACCTAGAAAGCTTCCTCACTCCTTTTTCTCTACTTTTTTCAGGTCCACAGAGGTCATATCATCTGAACCAGCCTGAGCCAATCATCTTTTATATTTTCTTGATCACTGTGATTGGCCTTGGGTAGTCATGTGGCCCAGACAGCTTACCAGCGTCTTGCCTTGCTCTCTAAAGAGCTATATTTGAATAAAGTTGTTCTTTATTCCTATTGTGGTTAAGTAGCTGAAAACATGAATCTGCGGCTCCCCAGTCTCTTTCCATGCTACATGTTTTATAGCTTAAATTGACCTTTGTCCCTCAAAACGGTCACTTTCCCCAACATTTCACCTGAACACTGCAAAACCTCCCTGCAGGTTCTGAAAAAGGGAAGTCTATATTATATGGAGGGCTTCTCTGATGGCTCAGTGGTAGAAAAACAAAAACAAAAACAAAACTGCCTGCCAATGCAGGAGATGTGAGTTCAATCCCTAGTTTGGGAAGAAGCCCTGGAGAAGGGAATAGCAACCCACTCTGGTTTTCTTGCCTGGTAAATCCCACAGATAGAGAAGCCTGGCAGACTATAGTCCAAAGGAGTTGGACACAACTCAGAGACTGAACAGCAACAATATTATATGTAAGTGGTACAGACAGTATGTAGTCTTTAGGGCATTGCTTCATGACGTCCTGCTGCCCATAGAGCATTAGATCCTCTGGGATCTAATGCCTGATGATCTGAGATAGAGCTGATGTGCACAAAATGCACAATAAATGTAATATGCTTGAATTATCCCAAAAATATCCCCCACCAATCTGTGAAAAAAGTGTCTTCCATGAAACTGGTTCTTGGTGTCAAAAGTTTGATGGCTCAGTGGTAAAGAATCTGCCTGCAGTGTAGCAGCCACTGGAGACAAGGGTTTAACCCCTTGGTTGGGAAGATTCTCTGGAGGAGAAAATGTCAATGCACACCAGTGCTCTTGCCTGGAGAATTCCCCGGACAGAGGAGCCCAGCGGGCTACAGTCAGTCCACGGGATCACAAAGAGTCAGACACAACTAAAGCGACTGATCATGCATGCTTCCCTGCCTTAGAGGATTGGATGTCAAAATCTATCAGCCCAGTTCCACCTCTTTGAGTCAAGCCTCATCCCCTTCTCCTTATGAGACCCACCTAAATTATATACCTGCCTCCAATTTTGCCTCCTCTTCCAATTTACTCTTCACATTGCACTGGGAAGACCCTTCCCTGCAAAGGGAGGACCCTTTGGGAGCCCAAATGTGACCATGTCACTTGTTGCTAAAACCAGGGTGTACCACCTGGAAAAAAAAAGGGTCCCATTCCTCAAGTTAGCCTACAAGACCTTTCAAAGTTTGGCTTTGACCATGTTCCAGTCTCATCTCTCAATACATCTCATAATTTGCCCTCCCAACACTGAATTTTTCCATTTCTCTGCATATACCATTTTTAGAGCCTCTTCTCTTAGGAAAATCCCACTCATCCTTTAAAACTCACCTAAGGTATCTTCATTATTTCTACAGTAGATACCCCAAGAGGACTCATATGTACCCCTATCATCACACTTATTCTGCTTTATGATTGTATGCTCAGGTGTCTGTTACCCAATGAGAGCTAGGGCCTTTTCTTAGTCTTCTTTCTCTCCTACCTCATATCCAATTCATGTGCAAATCTTGTTAGCTCTACCTTTAAAATATATGTATGTATTCCAAATCCAACCACTTCTTGTCACCACCACATATTACCTTGGCCTGAACCCCACCATTTCTCACTCATGTATATTTATTTTATTTTATCTTTGGCTGTGCTTGGTCTTTGTTGCTGCGTGGGCTTTTCTCCAGTTGTGGTGAGCAGGGGATACTCTCGAGTTGTGGTGTGTAGGCTTCTTTTGTGGAGCATGGGCTGTAAGTGCACTGGCTTCAGGAGCTGCAGCACAAGACTCAGCAGTTGTGGCTCCTGGGCTCTAGAGTGCAGGCTCAGTAGTTGAGGCTCATGGGCTTAGCTGCTCCACGGCACGTGGGATCTTCCTGGATCAGGGATTGAACCCATGTCCCCTGCGTTAGCAGGCAGATTGTTTACCACTAAGCCACCAGGGAAGCCCCTCTATTGTTGCATTCACCTCCTCCCAGGTCTCCCTTAATTCCATCCTAGCCACCTTCTGGTCAAGAAGCAATGGAAAAAAAAAAACAGTCATCATCAAGACAGCAGCCAAAATGTACTTTAAAAAACTGTCATTCAGGTTCGGTTGTTCCTCTGCTCAAAACCTTAAACTGGGCTTTTCATCCACTTAGAAGACTGCAGTTCCCACAACGGCCTATGAGCCCTCCGTGATTTTGCCCCGGTTCCTTTCTAACGTCATCTTCCGCCATCCTCCTCCCATGTCCTGCACTCCAGCCCCATGGCCTCCCCAGCCCCTCCTGTCCACCAGGTGTGCTCCCGCCCCACAAAAGACAAGTGTTATTCCCTCTGCATGACTGTTTTCCCGCAAGTCGCATTTCCTCACCTCATTCAGGACTTCTCTCAAATGCACTCTCTCAATCAGAACTTTCCTGCTATCCTATTTTTAAAATGACAGTTCCCTTTTCTTTCTTTTTTTTTTTTTTTCTGAATCAACTTTTTTGTTATTTAATTAGGAAACTTCTCAAGCATACACCAGAAAGGAAGAGCATTATATAATCAATGCCCTTTACTCATCATCCACCTAAAACAATTACAAAAATCTTGCTACAGTTTCATTGTTCAGTCACTAGGTCGTGTCCGACTCTTTGCAACTCCAAGGGCTACATTTTCATATTCCCTCTTTTAATGACACAGCCAGGACATGTCATTTCATCCCGACACATTTGAGAAAGCATTTTCCTACAGAACCTCAGTGCCTTATCACAGTCACGAAAATAAGCAGTACTTCATCCAGTACCTGTCCGGATTTCCCCACTTTTCTCAAACAATGTCTTTTTACAGTTAGCCTGTTTGGTTCATCAGCTGTCGCATCTCAGCTAGAGCATCTCTGTCACCTCTTCTTTTTCTCACAATTGCTCCAGTTTCAGAAGAAAATGGCACAATGACTTGTGTTTTGCATGAGTTTTGAGGAAGGAATGTTCAATGGTCACTGTCTCGGTGGTATACCTAGGAGATGTGGAAATTGAAGAGATCCAGACAGAAGGAATAAATAGTACCAGATTGTATAAGACTGATGACAGGTGCCCGGGACTAGCCTCCATTCCGAGTTATTAAAGCAGCAATCCAAGCTGACTCTGCTCTTGGGCTGTGCGACGTAGTGCAAGTTACTTATCTCTTCTCAGAGTTTGTTATCCCATCTGTAAGGCAAAGACACAGCCTCCTTTGCAGAGTATTCATAAGGTTCCAATGCTATGACATGTTCCCCAGGGTTTAGCTTTGTTCCTGGAGTGTGGGAATTCCGGGGAGGGTGGGTGTTCTGGTTAAAGAAGTCACAGCCCTTCTCCTAAGTGTTTGTCATCTAACACATGGTATAATGGTACAGAATTAAGAAAAGAAGAAAGAAGGATGGGGAGTGTTGAAAAGGGAACTGTCATGTCAGGGGATCACATGACAGTTCCCTTTTCAACACTCCCCATCCTTCTTTCTTCTTTTCTTAATTCTGTACCATTATACCATGTGCTTTACTTGCTTATTTATTTTATTTACTCTGTGTCTCCTGAGTTGTCCCCCACCCCCAAAAGATAAACTCCTTCATGACAAAGAATTCTGAGTGTTCTGCTCATTGATAAAGTTTCAATGCCTAAGACAGAGTGTGGTGAATAGTATATGCCCAGTAAATATCTGTCAAATAGTGAATAAAAAAAAACTAATGAACAAATTATTTGAATACAAACTGTCTAGCATATAGGAGGCACTTAAAATAACTGATTGAATAAATTAATTAACTAATGAAACCTTCTATAAATCTAAATGAGTTTTTTTTTTTCTGGTGTTTTCAGGGTTCTTTATCAACCCCCTTCTCAAGTTTCTGGGTCTCCAGCATCCTAAATCAATTGTCCCTGGAGTGGTTTTTTTTTTTTTTGCCCTTCTCTGATGTGATTCTGTAAATGTCTTCTCCAGGAGCAAGAATAGAGTCAATCAATGAGTAGCTGACAATGAGAGGTCATATCCCAACTGACAAAGCGCAGTTCCATTCAGGAAAGTCTGTCATTCTTAGTGACACAAAGCCAGGCAATGTCACGATTCTTTATCAGGAGTTTCTAAAATATTGGGCTGGGCATTCGTCTGTAAGCAAAACTAACCTCTTTGGATTCTAGAATTCCATAAAAGAGGCTTGATAAACTGATGTTGAAATCAGCAGTCTAGCCCTCAAAGCACATGGGGAATATATTTGAAGACAAATAGATTTTCAAATGGGCTTCCCTGGTGGCTCAGTCATAAAGAATCTGCATGCAATGCATGAGACCTGGGTTTGATCCCTGGGTTGGGAAGATCCCCTGGAGGAGGGCATGACAACCCACTCTAGTATTCATGGACAGAGGAGCCTGCAAGTTGCAGTCCATAGGGTCGCACAGTGTCGGACAGGACTGAAACGACTAAACAGCAACAACAGCAGATTTCCAAACAGAGATATGTATAAAATATGTCTCCATTCAACCTCTCTGAGACCCATAGAGAACTTGGCATTAAACAGTAATAATTAGCATGCACACAGAATTTAATAGTATGTTATAAACTCATGTGTATGATTCTATTTGGGCTCCATGCCTCTCCTATGAAGAAGGGGATATTATGATTTCTTTGTGGTGGGCTCCAAATTATTTGTGGCCCTGCCTGTGAGAGGGTCAAATGATCCTGCTTACTCTCATATGATTTCCACTGCTTCTCTGTGAGAGGGGTATAACATCTTTGCCCCCATGGTAAATGGAATGTGAGCAGAAGTGAATATCAGGGACATCTAGCCAAAAGCTTTAGAAACACTGCACAACTCTACCTCATTCCTTATCCCCGGGCCACAAAACTATAGCTGAGGGATGACCACAAAAAAAGTATAATATGAGGGATGAATTAACCTCTGTTGCTGTAAGTAACCAAGATTTGGGTGGCTATTTGTTACTACAGCATAACTAACTCACATCATAACTAGTCAGCATAAGCTGACTAGCACACCCATTTTACAGATGAAGAACCTAAGGATTAAGGAGATTAGTGACTTTCCCAAAGGCACTCATCTAGTAAGTAACAGATCTAGGATTCAAACTGAGGGTATCTCACCACCCCCAAACCATGTTCTTTCTACCGTGTCATTCTGATTAAGGACAATATCTCCTTCTGCACATCTCCTGCAGTAATCTGGGAAACTGAGTGGTATTGGACTCCAAGCTGGTATTTTTTTCACCAACAAGAACCCTTTCCTCTCTGAGCCCCTGCCAAGTCAGAAAAGGGCTCTGAATTTCACAGTTATTTAGGAAAACAGAGTTGGCTCAGTCTAGTTGTTTTCATAGACTTGTCTCTGGAAATCATCCCAGCCCAGTGTAAAATATGAAATTTAATCACAGTGGGAATTTAGCCAGACCACACCAAGCCCCATTGACTGTTCCTCTTGTTTCCTTTTAGAACTCAATTGTTTTTCAGAAGCCCTTGGATGGGTATGGAAGAGCTCTTGGGGGACAAGATCAGAACATTAGCTTTATTTAATCTGATCGTGGTTTGGGACCTTCCCTGCTGTTCATAGAGGGACATCTGGGAACACAGGCAGCCTTGCTACAAGGTTAATTTTCCTGAACACGTACAGCCTACACATGTAAGATCTGTTCCCTAGGGGAAATGGTTTAGAGCATAAACACCGAATTCCCAAAACTAAAATCTGGGCCGTGGGTATCAAGCATACAAAGAAATGGTGCATGTCACCCAGGCAACCTGACTGTCCAGCAACATTTCCAAGAATTCTACAGAACAAATGTCCTTGGTCACTCCTGACAGAGAGTAAAAGCTGGCTGTGCCTGGAAGCTGCTCACGAGAACGCAGGAGAGAACGGCTGAAGTCAGTTTGGATGTCCCACTACATTTCTATCAGAGTCCCTGGGTCATGTACAAGAAAGCATAAGAGGAAATTAGCGAAGTCTGTGCATGGATTTTAGTCCATAAGCTATGCAGGGAAATGCAAAAGAAACCTCATCTATTTAACAAACATTATCCAGCATCTACTATGTATGTGTGAGACATTATCCTAAGCACTATGTCAGTATTCTGATTTAATGCTGGCAGTAATTCTCTGAGATATGAACTCATATTATCCCTACTTTCCAGATGAAGAAACTGAGGCATAGAGAGAATAAGTATCTTCCAAGATCTAAAAGCTCGAAATGGAGAAGGCAGGATTTGGACCCTAGAGTCATCTCTGGAGTCCAAACTCTTTACCTCTATGCAGTGATGCTTCAAAGGTGTCACCGGAGAATCAGACCTTGGCAAAAATGGAAACTGACTGAATGTCTCTGGCAACGGAATGGTTTCTCTTTCAGTTTGACTCCACTCAGAATGAGAGGGCTCCACCTCCCAAGGTGCAGGTTGAATACAAGACACATTTCTCATAGCTCATGTCCCTGGGAACTTCTAGGCTGTGAACTGGCAACAGGTTGGGACAGAGCCACTCTTTGTACCACTGTTTCCATAGCACCTAATGCAGTGCCAGAATCAGAGAATTCCTATTAAGTATTTATTAGAGGGAAGGGAGGGTGAGAGGGAGAGAGGGATGAAGAGAGCTAGGGGAAAAGGAAGGAGGGCTGAAAGAGGTAGTAAGGGAGGGAGGGAGAGAGTGAGCAAGGAAGAGAGGAAGAAGGGAGGGGCTATCTAGTTGTCAGTTGTCTATCATTTCATCCCCAGTTAGGGGTTAGCCGATGAGAGCTTAATCTGTTGCTCCTTCTAAGGATGTTAGAGATTCTCTCAAAAGAAAACTTTAGAAACTGCTGTGACTTTGTCTCTTTTCACTTGCCCTTCTGCAATATTTGTCCCTGGGTTTTCCAGATTTACTGCTGAATATCAACACCCACACCCCCACACACCTACACCCCCTCCTACACAGCCCTACTGTTTGCCCAACAGTTAAGCCATGAGAATGCTTATTCTGCTGTTGTTTTTTTTTTTTTTTCTGCACAGAACCAGAGAAAGGACCTAAATGCAGGCATCACTCTGACTTCTCTCTGTTTTGGGGATCAGGGATGCCCATAGCCTCTTCTCTGCCCATGAGAACCTCAGCTACTAACAGCACTCAGCTGCAGGTGAAATGTCATGGAATCTGAGGATGCAGCAGCCCAAGGGGACCTGTTAGATCACCTTGCCTAGGAATTCTTCATCTTAATTTTGGAGGAATCCATTACTGTCCCTCTAAGGCCTGACTCTTCTCATTATACTACTCTGTCTTCCCATTCTCATGTCTATTCCCATTATTTCCTCAGAGCAAATCTTCAAACAAGGTGGTGTAGCACTTTAATTCAGAGCACTCGAATTGGATATAGAGAGACATCAGTCTGATTTCTGGCTCAGTCAAGCTGTGAGCCGTGGGCTCACATCCTTCCCTCTCTGAGCCTCGGTTCTCCTGTAGGTAAAATGGTGATAAGAACAGATGCTACATCATAGCATTTCTGTAAGGAATCAATGAGACGATGCATCTAAAACAGGTAGCGCAGAGACCAGCACACAGCAAGACTCAATAACTACTTATGATTATCCTCATTCTTCATGCTTTGTCCACACTCCAAACAACAGCAGCATGTGTGTGATTGCACATGATTTCACTCATTTCCAGAGTCCAGAATAGCCTTCCCTTGTTAACCTTCATTTGGAAACCAATTTAACTCTCTGACATTAAAATTAAAATATAAACAGCCCAGCACCTGATTTAATGGACAATTAAAAATTAAATTAACAGTTAGTAAGTGGTGAACTAATTTTGTTATTATAACCATATTAGCCTCATCCTTGGAGGAATACAAAAAGGGGAAAAGAGATCCCTTAAAACATACACATCTACACCTATCCACCCTGGCAAGAAAATATCTAAATTCATTTATCATAACCTTGACAGAGTCACCCTTTGAAGCTCTTCCCCCCAAAACTCAGTTGTCTGATATTCATGCAAAAATGTGTAGATGCCAAAGTAATGAGAACTAATGATCTGGGAGGAAACGAGATACTAAACGAGTATCCTATTGCAACATGTAGAGCAAACAGCTTGGTAAAGCAGCTGGTCATCTCACCCCATGCTCATTGGCAGTCTCTGGGAAGACCAAGGCTTTTCTTGCTTGTCTTCAAATGCATGGATCTGCCAGACGTGCTAACTGCAAGTCTCAGGTATGAGGCTTTCAGCTGGGGATCCTTATGCTCAGCTCTGATAGGAGGGGAAGGTAAAGACAGCCCAGGTGACCTGGTGAGGGCTCAGCAGAAGATGGAGCATGGAAGAATGCGCTCCAAACCCCAGAACTTACCTTTTCTTCCCTTACCTGCTTTGCTCTGTGCCTATTCTTCCCTCTTCCCCTAAAGGTGCACTGATCTCAAAGCTCTCATCACTTTAATATTAATGTCATTGCATATTAATGTATCTGTCCTTCCTACTGATCCATTCCATCCATGTTAAGCACTGCTTCTATCTTGTTTACTTTTACACACTGGCATACAGCATAGCATCTGGCATGCAACACATAGGCACTCAGTGTTTGTGGTCTTGAATTGATTTAATGTAAATGAGTGAAAAATGTGTTCAATCTCAGATGTTAAGACCCAAGATGCTGGCCTTTCTAGGGACATTTGCCATTTCAGTAGGGAGACTGGAGGAGTGATGCTGAATCCAAAGAGATGGCTTATGCATGGGGTGTTTCCTGGCATTAAGAAGTGGCCAGAGGCTAGGGGGATAGTGTTGGGAGAGGAGGCTTCCAAGAACTCATCAAATCACAGCTTGTAGATGGCTATCTGCTCCAATTACATGCTGGTCTGGCTTCAGTGAACAGAAACTGTCTTTGGAGCAAAGAACACTACTCAATTCTCTCAATGACAAAATACGATCTGATTCTGATAAAAAGTGACCTGAATGGGGCAGCCTTCTGCCCAGATCCTTACTGTCATAGTCTCTGCTTTGTAGCAGAGAACATTTGTCAGCTTTTGGGAGCCCAGGATCCATTCCCTCCAGCTTAAGTAATAGCTCCTTAATTTCCTGTGGGAGATTTCCTCTCACTCAATGTGTACAGTCTTAATGATGGCAACAGTTAAGGCACTTTATTTCCCACCCAAGGATGTATGATTCAAGTGTGGCAGATCAGCCCTTTCCTGCTGTGACTTTGAATCTTGAGTACAGGACCTTAAAGAGTAAAAGTGTTTGCCATCACCTCTTCCAGAGGGACATCTTTTCAAGAATGCTGTCCACTTCACACCACTCAGAAGTCAGAGTATCCCTTTCCTTTTCTGAGCTGGATCTTCCAGCCTTCTCATTGATTCTATGATCCAATATCCTTCTAATAAATTCATTTTCTGCTAAAATTAGCCTGTGTCTGTTTTAACATTTTATTACCTGAGATTTCTATCTGATACTTTGAGATTGGAAAGCAAGAGGTGAGGCAAGAGAAAGCCATCATCATGAAAAGGACAAGTCCTAGGGTGGAGCCAACAGGAGAGGTCTGCCAAATGAAACCAATTTTTGCCTATTTTTCTAGACTTTGACCTCAAGCAAATTTAAAGGTTCTCATCAGTCTAGCTTCAGGTAGGGAGGTGGGTATTTTTCATGACTGTTTGAGGGTGTGCTCAGTTGCTCAGCTGTGTCTGACTCTTTTCAACTGTATGGACTGTAGCCCACCAGGTTCTTCTGTCCATGGAATTACCCAGGCAAGAATACTGGAGTGGGTTGCCATTTCCTACTCCAGTCTGCATGATTAGCAGGACTCAAAAAGTCTTCTTGATGTAAGTCCACCTTTAACCTAGTTTCTCTGTCTCATTTCCCAGAGGATTTGAGTGCTCAGCAATGAGGTCCCCACCTTATCTCTATATAATGGTCCAGTCTCACAGGCTGCTTGGAGGGAAAAACCTCAAGGACATTGTGGGGACAGTACATCTGAAAAAATCATGGCTTTCCAATGGTCCTTATGTTTGTAAACAAACTGGAGGTTTGTGAAGTTGGTCATCCACCTTTGACTGCCACCAGTCACATATCACAAAGGTAATATTAAATAATTTTACTGCACCCAATATTAGACAGAGACTATAAAAGAAGAGAGGAGTGGGAATTCCCTTGCAGTCCAGTGGTTAGGATACCATGTTTCAACTGCAGGGGGTACAGTTTCAATCCCTGGTCAGAGAACTAAGATACTCCATGCCCCATGGCATTGCTAAAAAAAATAATAATAATATAAAATCTTAAGTAAAAAGAAAAGAAGAGGAACAAAGAGAGAGTCACATTAGGGATCCCATTCAATGCTTGCCCCCAGAAACTCATTCAAGTAAAATTATCTACCCCATGGGCCTCATTGTTTCAGCAGGAAATAGCCTCCTCCTCCTGTCAGTTAACTGGGACACATGTGGGCTATGTGACCTAGGAATGATGGGTCCAAAACATGGCCAATGACTTATGACCTGTGTGACCTGGGATGAAAAGATGCATTTGACCAGTCAGATGGCTCTGAGATATTGAAAATTGTAAAGCTGGGAACTGAGATGTCATAGGGGCTGAAGATGAAAAGGCACCTTGAGATATGAAAGACAAGCCACTTATAAACCAAAATTCTACCCGAGCAGAAAAGATGAAGAGTGAGAGGAAGTTAGCCAACAGAGAGGAAGGAGAACTGAACAAATAACTGGAGAGAACAAGAGACAGGACGAGAGAGAGAGAGAGAGAACAAGAGACACTAGTACCTAAAGCAGTCGTAGGTCCTGACAGCTTTCCAGATTGAATTACAGTTCACAGTTGCCTTAATAATACACTGCTGTTTTGGAGGCAACTGGAAGGAGTCTTCTTTTTCGCAACCAAAAGCACCCAAATGAAACAAAGGAAAACCAGGACACAAAGTCCGAGGGGAAGACTACGTGAACCAATGCCAATTTTCTCTGGCCCACGCTTCCAAACCAGAGATGGATCCGTCTAAAATAGCCTCTGGTGCCTGGAGCATATTCTGTTTCTCACTGTGTGCACTATTATCCCGTTTGAGCCTTATGACAACTCTGTGAGATAATAATGTCTGACACATTCATTCAGCAAACATTTGTTCAACTTCTGCAACACATATCACCAGCATCCTGTCAGGAGTAAATACAGGAAAGAAGAATGGCCAGAGAATCAAGGCTCTTGCCCTGGAGGAGGATGCCAGCTTGTGGACAGAGATGTCTGCATTTTGCAAATGAGGAGATAGACCAAGATAGGGGCATGGGTGTATTCAAGTTCGTCCAGCTAGTCAGTCAAGGAGATGACATTTAGTTCAGGTCTCCTGAACTCATCATCTTTCTAGACTTCTATTACAAAAGGACCCTGCTTCTCCCATAGCCACAACCATGTCAGGGGTTGGCAAACTTTTACTTAAGGAGCCAGACAGTAAATATTTTAGGTTATGCAGATCATTTTTAGTATCTGTCATGACTACTTAATTCTGCTGTTATAGCACAAAAAAACTTTAGATACTATGCAAATAAAGGGGCATGGTTGCGTGCCAATAAAGCTTTATTTACAACAAAGCAGCAGGCTGGGTTTGACCTGGGGACCATAGTTTGCTGACCCCTACTAAATGCCTGTGTGCTTAAAGGAGGCTTCCCCTCTCATGGCTGTTACCCACGAGAGTCCCAAGAGCTTTAAAGATGGCAAATCTATGGGAGTTAAGTAACGTTTAGGCACTTTCTCAGCCTTATGGTGGCTGACTGATTGGGCCATAAGAGGAGATTATACACCATCCGCATCCTTAGAAATGGATCATTTCACATAGATAATATATTTTCTCCAAGAGTCTCTCAATATCCCAGCTGCCCATCACCATAACAACCCACACTCTATACTGAGAAAGTAGAAGCAATAACAAATAAAGGAAGAATTCAGGCATTGATTTCTTTGGATATAAGTTTTGACATTTCAAGGTATGCTACTAACAGACCAGCCATTGGCATTTTCAAACGTTCTGAATTTCTTGGATCTTCATAAGATAGCAAATGTGTTTGTGTTTTCCTAAAGGCCAGTAGTTGTATATCAGGAATCATAAATTATTTAGGGCATATATACACACCAAGAAGAAAACTCAGCCTCTATCAGGCAAGGCAAAAATGTAAGACTCAGAGATGATAGATACACTAAAAAATTAACTGAGAAATGCTAATAAGGACCATTGTGTAAACACAGACAAGTCTGCTTTATACCGATTCTTGGTGGGGCAGATAGAGAGGGAGTCAGAATATATTCCATATTTTTCTGCCCTTGAGAAGGATGCATCCTGATTCTGTTTGAATGTTAGGCTTTGTTGTGAATAGCGTTATAACTTTTCTATCATTAGAGTCCACCATGATTAGACAGATGAAAGGCAGACCTCTGGAGTCAGACCCATGTCCTCCCCCATTCTTCTGGGTCCCTGTGAGATAACAGAAGTATATGTATTGGTCTCTGCCCCCGAGTTCCTGGCACAAAGCTCCTGAAACTCTTGAAATTTCCTAAGTTATAAGAGCACTAGGAACATCTCTGGTTCTAATATTTGGTATCTGACTCCAGATTTTGACACAGGGTTCCTGAAATGCCTGTAATCTCTTGGGTGGTAGGAGTGTCTTTTCTTCTAATGAGGTGACTCTGTGTGGTTTCTGGATGAGGGCTTGTCACTGGAAAGACCAAGATGTGATTAGGAGTCTAGAATTTTTGGCACCCAGAACTCCATTCTCTTGAGAAGGGAGAAGGGTTGAAAATGAGGTCAATGATTGGTCATGTCTACCTGATAAAGCCTCCATAAAAATCTCAAAATTATGGGGTTCAGGGGGCTTCCAGGTTGGTGACCACATTCACATGCTAGGAGGGTGATGCACCCCAACTTCACAGTGACAGGATTTCCTGTGCTTGGGATGCTCCCAGACTCACCCTATGAATGTCTCCATCTGTCTGTTCATTTATATCCTTTATCCTTTAATAAGCTGGTAAATATAAGTGTTTCCCTGAGTTCTGTGAGATGCTCTAGCAAACAAACTGAACTTCTGATATATGGCCAAGTTAGACAGAATTTGTGGGTAACATGGGGAAACACTACTTTCGATTGACACCTAAGGGGGTGTAGGAAAGCCTTGTGGGACTGAGCCCTTACCCTGTTGGATCTGACACCTCTGGGCTGACGGTGTCAAAATAGAGTTAAACTGTAAAGCACTCAGCTGAATGTTTTATGTAAAATTCTCAGTCATGGAGGATAACTTTTTGCTACTGGGGAAAAACCTCCGCATATTTGCTGACCAGAAGTGTCACGAATGAAGTGTTCTGGATGAGGAGTAAGGAGACACATCGGTGGAAAAGACAAAGCTTTTCCAACATGGTGCCCAACTCACAGTGCTTCCCAGGTAGCTTAGTAGTAAAGAACCCGCAGGAGATGCAGGAGATACGGGTTTGATCCCTGTATCAAAGGTCAGGAAGATTCCCTGGAGGAGGAAATGGCACTTCAGTATTCTTGCCTGGAGAATCCCATGGGCAGAGGAGCCTGACAGACTACAGTCCATAGGGTTACAAAGAGTTGGACATGACTGAGCGGCTGAACATGCATGCCCAAGTCATGGATATCAATACAAGGTATCTTCATTCTCTACACAAACCCATGTAATCCCTCATCCTGTCTGCTGGGAAGGGTTGAATGAATGAATGATGGTGGCTGTTTGCCAGGATACAGCCTCCAGAAATATCTTCTTCCCTGTGACTCCCTAAAAAAAATGAGGAGGAAAGCAGCTTTAAAAAGCCCAGATCTGTTCTGTTCATGATACCCTGACTTGAGGAAAACAATATCCTGGGAGTGTTGTTTAGAATTCTCAAATCCATTCCTGCCCAACTACAATGTCTGCTTAGTTTCAGAAAAACCTTTCCCCCTTGCTCTCTAGGGTTTCAGTAGAGACATTGCAGAGGAAGAGGAAAAACTAGCAAGTGCATCTGTCTGTGGTTGGAGGCCACCTGGGGGCTGCCATTTCAGCCTCCCCAGCAGTGGTGGCTTGTGAATGTTTTATTAAAGACTTTCCTCGGGGTAGTTCTTAATGAAGGCAAAAAGCTACTCTCTTGAAGACAACTGTGAGCATCTTTTCAGCCTTCATGTTTATGGGACTGATTCTTTTCCGTGCTCATGTCTTGAAGGTGTCAAATAACAAGAAAGGTAATAATCACTAGAGCTGACATTTATTAAGCCGTTACTAGGTGTCATGTGCTCTGCTAGGCATTTTCCATTCATGGTATCCTTTAATTTGTATGAAAACTTTTCAAGTAGGTATAAGAAGTGTCTCTGCATTCCAATAAGGCAGTAGAGTGTGGTACTCAGAGCATGAACTCCAGAGTCTGACTCCTTGAGTCTAAATCCAAGTTCTCTGTGCACTAGGTGTGTAAACTTGGGCAAATGACTTAAGCTTCCTGGATGTATTAGCCATTGATTGCTGTGTAATAACCCCACAGTCTAGTAGCTCAAAATGCCCCTCATTTATGATCTCAAATTCGGGGGCATGGCCTAGCCGGATCCTCTTATTCAGGGTCTCTCACAAGAGGATAGTCAAGGGGTCAGCCAGGGTTTTAGTCAAGGGGAGTATCTGCTACCACATTCATTCACACCTATCAGGATTCAATTCCTTGAGTGTTGTTGGTCTGTTGGCCTCAGTTCCTACATGGAAGCTTGCTTCATCAAAGCCTGCAAGTTGAGAAGGCAAATAAAATGATCTTCTAGCAAATATAAGTCACCAACTTCTGTAACCTAATCAGGGAAGTGACATCCTATCATCTTTGCCATATCCCACTGATTAAAAGCAAGTCACTGGTCCAGTCTACTCTCAAGAGAAGGAGATAACATAAAGGCATGGATTTTAGGAGTAGGGGATCATTGGAGACTATCTTAAAAGGCTGCCTTCCTTATCGGGGTCTCAATATCCTCATGAGTAAAATGGAGATAGTAGTGTCTATCTCATAAGGTTGTTATGTATATTAGGTGAGTTACTACATGTATAAGCATTTAGATTGAGGCCTTGCATATATAGAAAGTGTTACAAAAGTGTTTGCTATTATTATTTTTGTAAAATGCAACAATGAAAATTCAAGTCAATTTCCCAGTGTCATTCAGCTAGTGAGCACCAGAGTGAGGCTCCAACTCAGGTTTTTAACTGAGTCTCAACTGTGTGCTTAGAGGGACAGCAGTATCTAAAGGCAGACACAGTCCCTGATAATGTGGGTCTTATAGTCTAGAGAAGAACAGACATCAGTCAGGGAATTATTCAAATAATTGAAAGTGCTACAAATAAAGATGTACCAGGTGCCAAGAAAGCTCATAAAATCCACATAATAGGGTTGTCTAAGTATGTTTCCTTAAGGATAGGACATTCCAACTGGGACTAGAAGACAGTAAATAGAAATTGGTCAGGTTGAAGGGGAAGGAAATGTGCTCCAGGAACTGGGGACCAGCCTCTGGGAAGACCCTGGGGCAGAAAATGCATGAACAATGACATTTTCCTTTCAAATATTCCTCTTTAGTCTTGTATACACTCCTCATACCTCAGTAACAGGTCAAATACTACCTCATCCATGCAGACATCCATGATGGTCTCTCCCCAATATCTGGAAATATACTGTTCTCTCAAAGCATTTGTATCCAGCTTGGAAGACACTTTTCACACTGATCTGCCTTGTCCAGTAAATTTGCCTCTGTGGTGCTTTTTCTGGCTTCATGGTTGACCTGGAAACTCCTGGAGGACACTCTGCAGACCTCTCACCTCTTCCTCTCTGATGGATGTTCACTGTCAGACTGGGACCAGGAGATAGAGGTAGGGAAGGAAATTTTCCACTATACACTGATGCACCTTTGGATTTTGTAACATTTGCAGATGTAACTTATTCCAAAAGGTAAGAGATTAAAATTAATAATAAAAATGGGAGGCAATGTTGCATGAGTTGAAAGATCAAGCACTTTGGGATGGGACATGTGTATTGGTGCCCAATGATTCTGGGCAAGTGTCTTAATCTCTCTGAGCCTGTTTCTTCTTCCATGAAATGGAGATTGTCCCACCTCCCTGGAAGAGCTGTGATGTTACACCTGGTGCAACCAGTAAAGCACCCAGAACACAGTGGGAACCATGATCTTATAACGCAAGGCCAATGGTGCTATTATCTTCAGCTATCCTGCTGGAGTTTTAGATGGTTTAGCGTAGATTTTCCCTCTTCCTTTCTTCCCTCTACCTGCCAGTAGCATAAAGATTTTCCAGTGCTGAGATGCTGAGCATTTGTCTTAGGTGAAGGAAAAAAGCCAGGGTCTTGAAAAGTGTGCAAGATGGAACTCAGGCAGCCTCCCCAACTATGATTTTGAGCAAAATCATAGCTGAGCAAAAATGAAGCCATATAAGGAAAGTGCTTATAGCCATTAGCCAGGCTGCATCCTCATCCTTGTGTAAGTTCTCATATTGGGAAAGGGATTTGAGCAAACTAGTGGAGTGGCTGAGACACTGGGCAAAACCCACGTGAAACAGTGGATTGCCCTATAGATTAAGATATCTGAGGACTTGGCTTTGTTTTTTCATTCTTGCATCCCAAAAGCTACCATGAAGCAGACACCTTAGAAAGAATAATTAGGTCACCGATCCATCCAACTCTCCAATTCCTCATGAACCTTGGAATTCTTCAACTGATTCATCCACATTGAATCTCCCAGTTATAGAGTCAACCTTGCACCCACCCCACCCCAAAACACAGGTGGGTTTATTTACAGATCTGTTCTTCTGAGGGAAGCTTCTGGATGAGGAGGCAGCAGTGACTAGTGGTTAAAAGTCCAGGCACTAAAGTCAGACATCTGGATGTGAAATCACAGTTGGGCCACTTCCTAGCTCTGTGACCTTGGCCAAGTGATTCCATCTCTCCAGATCTTCATTTCTTCAAGTGTACAATGGAACACCAACAACAAAATGCTAATATAATCGGGTGCTTCCTCTGTGCCCTGCACTGAATGAGTGCTTCATATCTATTCAGTGTTAATGGCACACTTCATATGGTTGCTATGCAAACTAGGTAAACGCTCAGCACAGAGACTTGCATACAGTAAACACTCAATAAATGCGACTTGTTGCTATTATTATTCTCCCACTGGGGCATGAAGGCTTGATTAACTTCTATTTTATGGTCCAGTACTAGCATGATACCTAAGACAACTTCCTTCTACCCAAATAGATGGTTATTTTTAGCAGAGAATAAAAGCTCAGCCAAAAATCACAGATATTGATGTTTTGCATTTGTGTGAATACTGATATCCACATTTTTAGCAACAGGTATTATTGCAATAATACTAAATACATTTGCAAAAATGCCTTTTGGTCTAATGTGAGATGAACATCAATTGTCATCCCTTTTAGCAGTTTCTGCTGTCTTTAGGGATTCACAAAACACTCACATGTAAAAGCCATACTGTTTTTCAGGAGGAACTTGCTGTCATAGTTGTTTTTGAAAGCATGACCTAATAGCATTTTCCTTTCTTTATAAAGATGCCAGCCATTGGCATATGCCAGGCAGAAAACTGCAGGCAGAAGCCCCTCTCTCCACTTTGGAGCTCCTATACCTTACACACCATCCCACCCTGATGATGAGCCCACACTCACTAAATTGCTCCTAACCCTTCTCATCTCATATTGTGTGTTACCATCTCCACTACATTGCAGTATTAATTTGATTTATGGCCCAGCCGCCCCACCTGAGGCCCGAGAAGATGGCTCCCCTCCGATCACTTCCATCAGCAATGTAAGTGGAAGGTAATAAAAACCCATACGTAGCTTAGACTTTCAATTTCAATTGGAAATTGAAACGGTGCAATATGATTAAAGTTTAATCTGCATCATCAATAAACATGTGTGCTAAAGCAATGAGGGCTGCTTCACCTCCTGGTCGCAGGCATGGATTTGATGAGAGCGTGTCTGCTGTCTCTTGTCTAAATGATGTGTTTAGAGGGTGGGGGTTGCACACACAACATATGTGCATGGGCTGCGGGGAGTTGATATATTTGTACAAAGAGATGAAAATCATCATATGGACATGTTTGGGAGGAAAAGGTTGCTCATGCTCAGATGAAACTGGATTCAATCAACAGCTCAATGAGGATTTGCTAAGGACGCAATGGTTTTTCAAGGATTGCTAATTAATATTCATGTATTCATTTTTAAAGTATTCATTGAGTGCCTACTGTGTGTCTGACCCTATCCTGGGTCGTGGGGTCATAACTGTGAAGGGGAAAAACAGATACCATTTCTGCTCTCAGGGAGCTTATAGTAATGGTTGAAAGGGATGTCAGTCAAATAATTAGGCAATTAAATGTAAAACTGCTCCTGTATGAAGTGCCCACAATAAAGAGGTTTATAATGCTCTGAGTGCTGTCAAGAAGAAGATGTGAAAAAAAAATAAATAAAGAAGGAGATGTGACCTATCCTGTAAGATCAGGGAGAGCTTCCTGGAGATGGTAAAGATTGAGCTAAAGTCCAAACAGTAAGTTGTGTGAAGTTAACTGGAGGTGGGGGTAGGGACAGAGTTTGGGAGATGGTACAGACACAAGAGTGACCCAGCCACAGGACATTTTATATGCAAAGGCTAGGGGCAAGAGGAAGCATAGCAAGTCTGAGGAAGGGGTGAAAGAAGGCAGAGTGGCTGGACTAGAGAGGAAGAGGCTCAAGATGAGTTTGGAGATTGTAGAGAGAAAACACACAGGACTTTGTAGGATGTGGCAAAGGGTCTAGATCTTTTTTTCCCCCTCAGTGCAAGGGGAAGCTATCAGAGGGTTTTAAGCAGGGCAGCTATGTGGTCTACTTAAGAGGATGCTGCATAAAGAAAGTAATGGAGGAAGAAGGAATGGATGGGCAGGGAATGATGTCCAGGCTATTTCTGTGGTCCAGGGGGATGGTGAGGATAATTTGGACTCACTGATGGCAGTGAAAGTGAGAAGTAGACACATTTTCTACAGGGTGGAAGTAAATGCCTTCCCTTCAAATACACAATAAATTGACCCATCTCATCTCCAGTCTCACAGTCCTTACTCAGAATATCTCTATTGCCTCCATTAATTCCCCCACCCTCCTGTTCTCCAAGAAAACAGGCCACTCAACCTGCACTTTAGCAACTCTGGCTTCTGCTTCAAACTTACTTACATCTTTACCCATCCTTACTTATAATCTGTTCCTCCTGAGGGTAAAAGGTAGACCACCTTTGCTTTGACCTCCAGATCTTCACACACATTGTTCCTTCTGCAAGAACACTCTTTCCATAGGCCCCTCAAGTCTCAGCTCAGAGCCTTTCTTTCAGAAGTCTTCTCTGATCCTCTCTAAAGACCTGAGTTAGAGACTATGTCTGCTACTGCTAAGTCACTTCAGTCGTGTCCGACTCTGTGCGACCCCATAGATGGCAGCCCACCAGGCTCCCCCGTCCCTGGGATTCTCCAGGCAAGAACACTGGAGTGGGTTGCCATTTCCTTCTCCAATGCGTGAAAGTGAAGTCACTCAGTGGTGTCTGACCCTCAGCGACCCCATGGACTGCAGCCTTCCAGGCTCCTCCATCCATGGGATTTTCCAGGCAAGAGTACTGGAGTGGGGTGCCATTGCCTTCTCCGAGAGACTATGTATCAGCATACAATAACAGCCTGCTTAGTTGGCTTGAAGCAACAGGTAGACTGTGAAAACACTGAAAGGATGGTCAGGCTTTGTTTCTCATTATATCCTCCAGGACCTTGGATAGTGGCACATGGACCAGGCTCAATAAATACATGTTTATGAAGATGGAAGAACTCTTCCTTCTCTCTAAAGTCAACTCCCTCCCTTATGCTATTGACACCAACTCTTCCCACTTCATTGAGACCTTGTTGCAACAATTTTCCCTTCTGTCTTATATGTTCTAATTCACTTCTCAACTAGATCCTCCCTCACAACAAGAAAGGCATGCTTCTTCTAAGAGCACTTTCATTCAATCCTGGCTTACCCCCAAGAGTAGAAGCTTCCCCTAAGCTTCTGTTCAAACTTCTAGAAAACACAAGCCATATACTCTACTTCCTCACACCTTGCTTCCTTCACCATTTAGTTTCCCATTCACACAGTTCCACTGAAATACTCTCGAGAGCCCCGAGGACCTCTCAATGCTAGATTCAAGGGTCACTTTTCAGCCTTCATTCTACTTGACCTTTCAGTAACATTCGCTGCTGTTGACCACCTGCCTTCTGCTGTTGACCACCTGCCTTCTTCTACAGTTCAATTTTCACAGTCATATTTCCTGGCTCTTCACTTAAATCTTTGAAATTTCTCATTTATTACCCTTTAATGAATGTTCTTTTTTTTTTTTTTTTTTTTTA
>NW_011494732.1:9632117-9632400 GCF_000754665.1 Bison bison bison
CTTTTTCTCCTTTGCTTTTCGCTTCTCTTCTTTTCACAGCTATTTGTAAGGCCTCCCCAGACAGCCATTTTGCTTTTTTGCATTTCTTTTCCATGGGGATGGTCTTGATCCCTGTCTCCTGTACAATGTCACAAACCTCAGTCCATAGTTCATCAGGCACTCTATCTATCAGATCTAGGTCCTATTTCTCACTTCCACTGTATAATCATAAGGGATTTGATTTAGGTCATACCTGAATGGTCTAGTGGTTTTCCCTACTTTCTTCAATTTAAGTCTGAATTTG
>NW_011494732.1:9632500-9634490 GCF_000754665.1 Bison bison bison
TCCTGGTCTTGTTTTTGCTGACTGTATAGAGCTTCTCCATCTTTGGCTGCAAAGAATATAATCAATCTGATTTTGGTGTTGACTATCTGGTGATGTCCATGTATAGAGTCTTCTCTTGTGTTGTTGGAAGAGGGTGTTTGCTATGACCAGTGCATTTTCTTGGCAAAACTCTTAGTCTTTGCCCTGCTTCATTCTATATTCCAAGGCCAAATTTGCTGTTACTCCAGGTGTTTCTTGACTTCCTACTTTTGCATTCCAGTCCCCTATAATGAAAAGGACATCTTTTTTGGGTGTTAGTTCTAAAAGGTCTTGTAGGTCTTCATAGAACCGTTCAACTTCAGCTTCTTCAGCATTACTGGTTGGGGCATAGACTTGGATTACTGTGATATTGAATGGTTTGCCTTGGAAACAAACAGAGATCATTCTGTCGTTTTTGAGATTGCATCCAAGTACTGCATTTCGGACTCTTTTGTTCACCATGATGGCCACTCCATTTCTTCTGAGGGCTTCCTGCCCGCAGTAGTAGATATAATGGTCATCTGAGTTAAATTCACCCATTCCAGTCCATTTTAGTTCGCTTATTCCTAAAGTGTCGATGTTCACTCTTGCCATCTCTTGTTTGACCACTTCCAATTTGCCTTGATTCATGGACCTGACATTCCAGGTTCCTATACCATATTGCTCTTTACAGCCTCGGACCTTGCTTCTATCACCAGTCACATCCACAGCTGGGTGTTCTTTTTGCTTTGGCTCCATCCCTTCATTCTTTCTGGAGTTATTTGTCCACTGATCTCCAGTAGCATATTGGGCACCTACTGACCTAGGGAGTTTCTCTTTCAGTATCCTATCATTTTGCCTTTTCATACTGTTCATGGGGTTCTCAAGGCAAGAATACTGAAGTGGTTTGCCATTCCCTTCTCCAGTGGACCACATTCTGTCAGATCTCTCCACCATGACCTGCCCATCTTGGGTTTCCCCACGGGCATGGCTTAGTTTCATTGAGTTAGACAAGGCTGTGGTCCTCGTGTGATTAGATTGACTAGTTTTCTGTGAGTATGGTTTCAGTGTGTCTGCCCTCTGATGCCCTCTTGCAACACATATCGTCTTACTTGGGTTTCTCTTACCTTGGGCGTGGGGTATCTCTTCATGGCTGCTCCAGCAAAGTGCAGCCATTGCTCCTTACCTTGGAGGAGGGGTATCTCCTCACCACCGCTCTTCCTAACCTTCAACGTGAGATAGCTCCTCTAGGCCCTTCTGCGCCCGCGCAGCCACGGCTCCACAGAAGAACTGTACAAAAAAGATCTTCACGACCCAGATAATCACGATGGTGTGATCACTGACCTAGAGCCAGACATCCTGGAATGTGAAGTCAAGTGGGCCTTAGAAAGCATCACTAGTGGAGGTGATGGAATTCCAGTTGAGCTCTTTCAAATCCTGAAAGATGATGCTGTGAAAGTGCTGCACTCGATATGCCAGCAAATTTGGAAAACTCAGCAGTGGCCACAGGACTGGAAAAGGTCAGTTTTCATTCCAATCCCAAAGAAAGGCAATGCCAAAGAATGCGCAAACTACCGCACAATTGCACTCATCTCACACGCTAGTAAAGTAATGCTCAAAATTCTCCAAGCCAGGATTCAGCAATATGTGAACCGTGAACTTCCTGATATTCAAGCTGGTTTTAGAAAAGGCAGAGGAACCAGAGATCAAATTGCCAACATCTGCTGGATCATGGAAAAAGCAAGGGAGTTCCAGAAAAACATCTATTTCTGCTTTATTGACTATGCCAAAGCCTTTGACTGTGTGGATCACAATAAACTGTGGGAAATTCTGAAAGAGATGGGAATACCAGACCACCTGATCTGCCTCTTGAGAAGTCTGTATGCAGGTCAGGAAGCAACAGTTAGAACTGGACATGGAACAACAGACTGGTTCCAAATAGGAAAAGGAGTTCATCAAGGCTGTATATTGTCACCCTGTTTATTTAACTGTT
>NW_011494732.1:9634766-9658572 GCF_000754665.1 Bison bison bison
GGACTGTGAAGAAGGCTGAGTGCTGAAGAATTGATGCTTTTGAACTGTGGTGTTGGAGAAGACTCTTGAGAGTCCCTTGGACTGCAAGGAGATCCAACCAGTCCATTCTGAAGGAGATCAGCCCTGGGATTTCTTTGGAAGGAATGATGCTAAAGCTGAAATTCCAGTACTTTGGCCACCTCATGCGAAGAGTTGACTCATTGGAAAAGACTCTGATGCTGGGAGGGATTGGGGGCAGGAGGAGAAGGGGATGACAGAGGATGAGATGGCTGGATGGCATCACTGACTCGGATGTAAGTCTCAGTGAACTCCGGGAGTTGGTGATGGACAGGGAGGCCTGGCATGCTGCGATTCATGGGGTCGCAGAGTCGGACATGACTGAGTGACTGATCTGATCTGAATGAATATTCTGGGTTTTTTTTTTTCATGCCATTTCACAGATGAATAAACTAAAGATGCAATAAGCCATATGATGGTGAATATGTTTCTTCAAAAGTCCTCATCTTATGGAAATATACTGAAGTACTTTTGCATAAAATGATATATCATATCTCAGAACTTCTTGAAATACTCCAGATGTGGTCATGTATTACTCGTGTAATTAAAAAGGTAAGCCTAATTTTTTAAAATAAAATAAAAGGTTACATGATCCACCACCAAGATTCCATCTTGTAAAATCAGGTCTCCTTTGAAGTCCTAAAACCAATGGTGTTTCTACCACAAAGACCAACACACTTCAGGTGATCTAAGAGAGGTCTCAGTCAGAGCAAGGGTTCATAGTGCTCTGCCTGATATAGAAGATCAGGGACCACGGGTGTATGTTACCAGAGAGGAAACTTGGACATGTTGTCAGCTTTGGCTCTTCCAGGATCACACATGGAATACTGCATGGCATATTTATCCATGTTGAGATTAGTCTATGTATGAAACCATTCTTTAGGAAAAGAGACTTCTGAAAGAGAAATCAATTTTGGCTCTCTCAAATCTTAGAAATTATAACTATCAAGAAATGTTAAGTGTTTTGTGATTGATAAAGAGAGGCAGCATGGTGCCACAGTGAAGAACACAGTCTCTTGAGTAAGACATACCTGGATTTAAGCCCTTGCTCCATGACTCAATAGCTAGGTGAACTCTTGACAAGTCACCAGGGGCCTCAAGTGTCAGTTTCCATATATGCCGAAAGGGGAGAGCAAACATGAAAACACCTGGAATACAGCAGATGTCTGCAAATTCTTACTGGGGGCTGGTGGACAACTGGGAGGCAGGGAGCAACATGGGGCCCTCCTGGAGAACCTTATATTGGTCCCTCTTCCCATTTCTTGTATGTCTCACTCACTCAGGATGATTTGCAGTTGGTGGCAAATTCAGCCCTGGGACCAGAGATCTGAGACTGGTGATAAAACTGTCAGCCAAGATTTGCTACATCTTTTTTTTCCCACCCCCTAGCCTCCCATTAAAAATGATTTGTCATTAGGACGAAACATGGGAAAACAAACGTGATTAAAATTTTCCCATATTAAACGCCTGCGTAGTAATGGCAAGCCTGAGCTGAACTCTCTGGAAAGGCTCTGATTCATCCATCTGGAAACGGGTCGAGCAGCTGGCAGAGTCAGGGAGTGGAGCGAGAGTCTGGGTTTGTTCCTCTGCTGCCTCATGCACATCCCAGCATCCTCCTTCCATCTGGTTGACTTCATCACATTAACTCCATCAAACATGGCTATACAAGGATTAAAGGTGCCCGGGGCAGGGCATGGGCATCATCATAGTGCTGGGGAGTTAGGAGAGGATGGAGAGGGAGAAGGTGCCCATATCTTGTCGTCTGCATTCCCAGAAGTGAAAAAAAAGTCTCTTGTAACCTTTGGAAATGTGATAGATCCGAGGTCAGCTGACCATGAGGTTAGCTACATAGTTTATTAAAGGCACGTTCTTGCCTGGAGAATCCCAGGGACAGGGGAGCCTGGTAGGCTGCCATCTATGGGGTCACACAGAGTCGGACACGACTGAAGTGACTTAGCAGTAGCAGCAGTCACAGCTTTTATATCATTCAAAACCTTTTGTTCAGTGGTAGATAAATTGCAAAATCATCTAAATTCTTCACCTCTTCCTGTATCCATGCTTTGTGCAATGTGACTCTGCAGCTCCTCTTATCAAGAGGCAGAGAGTCTCCCCCATCCTTGATGTGGGCTGGTCTTGTGATTTGCTTTGTTTAACTGAATGCAACAGAAGTGAGTGTGTCTGGTTCCAAGGTTAGGGCTCAAGAGATATTAAACACTTTCACTCTCTCTATTGTAACAAGTTCGGGTTACTCTACAGGATTATGAAAGACACCAGGCTCATTCACTACCTATCACCCCACCTAGCAACCAGCTAACTTCTAGATATGTGAGTGAGGCCATCCTAGACTAACAAGCCTCCAACCAACCACAATCTGATCACAGGTTCATGAGTAAACCCAGCTGAGATCAGCCCATCTCATTCTAAATCAGTAGAGCTGCCCAGCTGACCTACAGACCAGTAAACAATAATAAATGTTTATTGTTTGAAGCATGAATCTTTGAGGTGGTTTGTTATGCAGTGAAATTAAGTGATATAAAGTCCACATGTGTGTGACTTTCCATGATCATCTCCTTATAACATAAAACTGCCCATCTCCTTCTAGAAATAACTTTAATCCATTATGCCCTGAAATTGAAATTGGTGGTGGTGTTGTTGGCTTTTTTCACCTCTGTAGAATTGGTAAAAACCCTTAATTAATGTGCAAATCCCTCCCCAAGGGCTCAGTCCACAGGAATTTCCTCTTGAAGATGCCAAAATGTTCTGCCATTCAAGGACCAGTGGAGAGATAAGCCCATGCTCTACCAAACACACCGGAGTGTGAGCAACAGGGCTTCTATCATTACTCCCCAGACACAACTTACTGCACTGGTTCTTTCTCCTCAGCAAGAATATGATGAATGTAATATTCTTGGTTGGTAAGAAATATTAATTAATTGGAGAAAGAACCAAAATAGAGGTATATTTGTTTAGTCATAGTCACCATACTCATAGAGATTTCCTTTCCCTCATCTGATCACCAAAGGTGGGGGAAGGTTAACGTGATTGATCTGGATTGACCAAGCCAAGGACATGTGGTTGGGGCAATGGTTTCGCTGGACCAAACCTGCCAGAGTGACTCTCAAAGTCTCTCTTTTCCAACCTCTCTCTCCTTTCAATGACATTGGAGACAATGTACTATCTCCTCCCTCTTGGGCAGGGGCATCCCCCCCGCCACTTTGGAACTTAAGGGGGAACTTGGGTGAGGCCCAGAGGAAAGGCTATCTCTGCTTGCCTAAGCTCAATGAAGGAAGTGACTCACATGCTCCAGCATTTGAGTGTATAAATGCTGGTTTGAGACCAGGATTCATATGTTCTCTTAATGGCATATATGTTCTTAATTGTACCCCTTACACTTCTACTCCAACCCAGAGACTTTTCCCAGGAAATGTCTCTCCCAGAGGACAAACATGAAGGAGGGAGTGCCTAGAAAGTTACTGGACCCAAAAGAAACACATGCAAATGCATGACTTTAAATGCTGAAGAGGAGGAAAACAGAAATGGCATTGACAAGGTATAAGACTTCTTGTTGTAGGTAAAATTGCATCATGTAGAAATATTAGGATGTATTGCAATAACTAGAATATCTGAAATAGGACTTTCTTTGACATGAGGTATCCATCATCAACTGACCACAAAATGGTAATTTGAACACATAGGAAAAAATTCTTCAAAGTATTTCCCTAAAGCAGAAACCATTCCTCTTCAAACGCATCTCCACTCTGTAATTCTTCACATCATCAGAATTTTTGTTACAAAGCCATTTCTTCCAGAGAAGGCAATGGCAACCCACTCCAGTGGCTGGGGGGGGTTTCCACTCTTGCCTGGAAAATTCCATGGACAGAGGAGCCTGGTAGGCTGCAGTCCATGGGGTCGCTAAGAGTCGGACACGACTGAGAGACTTCATTTTCACTTTTCACTATCATGCACTGGAGAAGGAAATGGCAACCCACTCCAGTGTTCCTGCCTGGAGAATCCCAGGGACGGGGGAGCCTGGTGGGCTGCCATCTATGGGGTCGCACGGAGTTGGACATGACTGAAGAGACTTAGCAGCAGCAGCAGCAGCCTACCCCCACTAATCCCACTTCCTTACACCCTTCTTCTTGGATTTTACCTTCTAGTCATTGACACACATTAGGAAACACTTGGTTAACTCCTCTTTCTCTCTGTTTTTAGACGCATTGTCTCAATATGGGACATTCACATCCCTTCTCTCTTCCTAGAGAACTCCTACTCATCTTTCAGGTCTCTGCTTTGATGTCTTGTTCTCCTACAATCTGTGTTAAGAGGTGTTTGGACAGTCCTGTTTCAGCTGATGAAGAACCCCTGGGTATTTTCTATGTGCCATTGCTTCCTTCCCTTGAAGATACAGAGCTGGACAAGTTGTCACTTGGGGCTCATAGCACCGTAAGGCTTTGGCCATTTCAGCCCATGAGATAATTTCTAGGAGTTACAAGGGAAGAAACAAAATCATGAGTGTTTAAATTCACCTTGCTTTAGATCATAAAACTTTGTGTGCTTGCTAGCTATTTCTCTCACGGTATATATGGAGACTGATCTCCATGCCAAATATAAATAAGAAATTGTAATTATGTGTCATTACTGCCAATCATCCCTTTAAGGAAATAGTACAGTAGTGATCAGGTTGTAGTCAAGGAGTTTAACCTGGACAAATTTTGTTCTGTCATATTATCCCAAGACCAAGGCAAGAGAAGAGAGATAGAGGTGCTTTCATTTCAGTTACCCCCTTGAAATCATTTAAGGAGAGACAGTAGAGAGCAGGGAGTTAAGAAACCAAGGAGGTAATATCTGATTATTTCTTAATGGTACCTTGAGTAGAAAATAAAGGAGTTCATTGGAAAAAAAAAAAAAACACCTGAACTGATGGATTTCTGTTCCTTGGAGTTCTAAGCCTTTCTCCAACTGCTTTATAAAGAGAAGCAATTAATAAACACACTACTGGCAGGAAAAGAGGTTGGATAACCTATTCTCTGAGTAAGATTACCCAAAAATTAGAACTGTTACTAATCCTTCCAAGAATAGGTTTGAGACTCCTTCTTTCATCCTCACAGATCTTGTGGAGGACAGACAGAATCCCTCCCAGAGTCTGCTCCCATCCCCTCTCCTCACTGCCAGATTATGACCTTCTTGAGGACACAGACTGTGTTTTGTTCACGGAAATGTTGCCTGGTTCTCAGAACTTACAGGAATGCTAACCTATGAGTCAGTTCAGTATTCCTTCAGCAGCCATAGAGCTAAACATCAAGAAAGGATCTGACCATCAGTTTGGTTCAGGCTGAGGTCCCTAGATCAACCAATTACCAGCTTTCATCTCACCAATTCAACTGACTTAAAGCAAATGACCCTTGAATCTATCAGTTTGTTATTTTTCTGGAGAGCAAATGATACAACTGACAGTTCACCTACCTTAGGTCTCCAAGAACCGGGCTCCAATCCCAACCCTGTCATTTACTTGGGATACTTACTTATCCTCTTCGTGTCTCAGTTTATCTACAACATGGGGGTGGTAAGTAGTACCTCTGCTATAGAGTGGTAGTGAGGAATTAGCGAGAATATATACATACAGTCTTTGAGGCACATGGTAGACCCACATGAGTGTTTGCTTTGGTGACAATGATAATGATCACATTGTTGATGACATCATCAATGATACTATGCCTCTTTCATTCTTGGAGAGTGTCAACTGGGAAACATTCCAAACAGGATGAAGAATGGATATGGACCCAATATATATCTGGTACCTGAGACAGCCTTCAATGTAATTAGCACACTTTGGGCACATTGACAGGATGTCTCTGTGTCCTTGTTTATATTCCTGCCCCCTAGCCTTTTGGTGTTTGTTCCAAATGGTGAATTGCCATGCACAAACATTTCTGATTGACAGGAAAGTCAGAGACAGTGCCATCTTACAGCTCAGATATTAGTTCAGTTGCTCTGAGTCTTGGTGGTGTGATTGATGGGAGTTTCATTGCAAATGTAAAAAGTCTATATTCCTTTCTTTCTGTTTTGGCACATCAATGTTTTGGTCTTGCATAACACATCCTGTCGCATTGAAGATAATGGAGCTCTAATGTGTTTGATGGCTCTGCATCAGAGCTGGTCAATGCAGCATCCCCAGGACAGAAACCACTGGATCAACAATGCTCACACATCTGCTGCCTACTAAAAAGAGGAAAAGCTCCTAGAGCCAGACGTGGAGAGTATTTGCCAGTAAAATACCAATTCCACCAATGTTAACTGAGCACCTGTAGGGGCGAGGCTTAAGCCAATGCATAGGTAGGCGTGAAATAAATTCTTGTTAAATGGATGAATGGATGAACAGAAGTCTGCATATTGTGAAATCATTGTGGCATCTATAATTCTTCCTCTTTTGGAACCTGAATTTTCAAAAAAGCAATCAAATCCCAAGGAAATTAGCTAGAAGAGATGAAAATATGGCAAAACCCCAATGGTGTTAGACCAGCTGCTGCAAATGTGACAAACGCACAAACCCAGGGGAATAGATAATGGCTTGACTGCTAAAAGATGAAAATCCACAAACAGACTTAATTTCAAGAAGACAGTGTTTGACCATCAGCCACAGGCACACGTTGGATCACACAGATGTGATGAGGGGGCCTCTGCTTTCGTCTATGAGCTTCAAAAATCTTGATGTCATTCTATTCAGTGGTGACTGGATTACTGTGGGAGCTGGGAGCCAAGGAGGTTTTAGTCTAGAGAAGGAGAGACAAATAGATTCTAGGCTCCGTGTCTAAAAGTCCTGTCAGTGCTTTTCACTGTTGTCACCCTGGTAGCTAGCACAACTCCTGGCACAGAGCGCATGCATGCTGTCACTTCAGTCGTGTCCAACTCTTTGTTACCCTATGGACTGTAGACCACTAGGCGCCTCTGTTCATGGGATTCTCCAGGCAAGAGCACTGGAGTGAGTTGCCATTTCCTTCTCCAGTGGATCTTCCTGACCCAGGGATCAAAGCCAGGTCTCCTGAACTGCAGGCATATTCTTTACCATCTGAGCTACCAGGGAAGCCCACAAAATATACTGCCTATCTCTATATTGATATAGCAGGTTATCTGCACTACCATGAAAGTAACATACAGTGCACAGTTTATACCTAGTGCATAGTTTTGGAGAAGGCAATGAATGGCACCCCCTCCAGTACTCTTGCCTGGAAAATCCCATGGACGGAGGAGCCTGGTGGGCTGCAGTCCATGGGGGTTGCTAAGAGTTGGGCACGACTGAGCGACTTCACTTTCACTTTTCACTTTCATGCATTGGAGAGGAAATGGCAACCCACTCCAGGGTTCTTGCCTGGAGAATCCCAGGGACAGGGGAGCCTGGTGGGCCGCTGTCTATGGGGTCGCACAGAGTCGGACATGACTGAAGTGACCTAGCAGCAGCAGCAGCAGCAGTACATAGTTTATATCTATTTATCTCATGGTTCTAGAACATAACATTTAGTTTGTAATATTAGTCCATTAATAAAAGGTGCCATAGTGAAGGAGAGAAAAAAAAATGTGAGCAGCTAGCAGAAAGAGAAATGCCATCAAGCCTCGGGAAATTGGGAAGGGACTATGGAAGAGGATACAGCTAAAATGGGTCTTAGAGGAAAGGCAGAATCCAGGATGCCTGGGCACTGCATAATTCAGGCTGTGGAAATACTAGAAAAATTTCAGCAAAATACAAATATAAGGCAATTTCCTCCAAGCATATCCTAAGGAACCATTTATACAAAACTACCCAGGAATGACCATCCCAAGCCTCTGGTTCAGAATATCTGTTAATGAGGTTCATGAATCTAAATTATAACAGCCTCCTTAAATCTTTCTTATGAGCTACATCTTGGGGAATCATTTCCAAAGAGTGCATGCCAAGTCGCTTCAGTTGTGTCTGACTCTGTGTGACCCCATGAACTGTAGCCTGCCAGATTCCTCTGTCCATGGGAGTCTCCAGACAAGAATACTGGACTGGGTTGCCATTTCCTAATCCAGGGGATCTTCCGACCTAGGGATGGAACCTGTGTCTCTTTTACGTCTCTTGCACTGGCAGGCAGGTTCTTTACCACTAGTGCCACCTGGGAAGCCCAAAGAGTACCAGGGTCATTATTTTATCTAATCTTCTCAACTATCCAAAGAAGTAGGCATGATTATTGTCAATGTATGCCCAGGAATAGTGAAGTTCAGCGAGGTGAAGTGACTTATTCAAGGTCACCCAGCTTGTAGGTAAAAGAGCTGTGATTCAATACAGAATATCAGACATCAAACCTCCAGTCTTAACCCACTACTAACCACTGCCTCTATGAATGCAGAGCTACCAGGAAAGGTATGGGAAGAGGAGCTATAGGAAGTAACTTTAAAGAGCATGTTCTGATAATAATGGTAGTAGAGATCAATAAAGACAATGATACCATTTTATATCTTTTGATAGAAAGAAAAAATATACCACCACTCTGGCTGTGGCAGACTTTATCAGGAGGCTCTGATTAATGAGTAAAGAAGCCCTGGACTTGGCTCCCTAATAGACGCCTGCTATATCACCAGGAGATTTCCATCTCAGCCATACATTGTTGTGATGTGCTTGGGCTGCAGTGTTATGTTCTGCCCTGCATTTGATCAGGTTCATCTCTGTTTTTAAATGAAAAGGTCAATAAATACATACATCCAGTAGAGTAACTTGTGATCAGGAGACAAAATTAAAGCAGCTGTTAAATAATTTGGGGGTTCAGATCAGCACTGAATGTGAATGGTGTGATTGGATGTTTCATTTGTGGTCAGCTAGTATTCTTGCCTGGAGAAGGCAATGGCACCCCACTCCAGTACTCTTGCCTGGAAAATCCCGTGGACAGAGGAGCCTGGTGGGTTGCAGTCCATGGAGTCGCTAAGAGTTGGACACGACTGAGCGACTTCACTTTCACTTTCACTTTTCACTTTCCTGCATTGGAGAAGGAAATGGCAACCCACTCCATTGTTCTTGCCTGGAGAATCCCAGGGACGGGGGAGCCTGGTGGGCTGCCATCCATGGGGTCGCACAGACTCGGACACAACTGAGTGACCTCACTTTCACTTTTCACTTTCATGTATTGGAGAAGGAAATGGCAACCCACTCCAGTATTCTTGCCTGGAGGATTCCAGGGACTGGGGAGCCTGGTGGGCTGCCATCTATGGGGTCGCACAGAGTCAGACACGACTGAAGCGACTTAGCAGCAGCAGTATTCTTGCCTAGAGAATCCCGTGGACAGAGGAGCCTGGTTGGCTGCCATCTGTGGGGTCACAGAGAGCTGGGCATGACTGATGTGACTTAGCAGCAGCAGCAGACATGGAAAGTTAAAACACCCAAGGTCAAATGTCCAAGGTCATGGGTCCAATGGACCAAGGGAACCAACCTTCCTTATTGTTAAAAGCCTCATCTGACTGTCAACCCTACCTGGCCATCTGAAAAGTCCATGGAGGGGAGACTGTCTGAGAAGGTCTGGTGAATCAGAGGTCTTGCTTCCTGCAGTTCTCTGCTCAGTATCAACTTCACAGGACTCTCTGACCACCCACGGAATAGTATGGCCTTATGATTTCCTTTACTTTCCTTTGCCTTTTTTCTTCATGAATCTTCAGATCAGATCAGTCGCTCAATTGTGTCCGACTCCTTGTGACCCCATGAATCGCAGCACACCAGGCCTCCCTGTCCCTCACCAACTCCCAGAGTTCACTCAGACTCACGTCCATCGAGTCAGTGATGCCATCCAGCCATCTCATCCTCTGTCAGCCCCTTCTCCTCCTGCCCTCAGTCCCTCCCAGCATCACAGTCTTTTCCAATCAGTTAACTCTTCGCATGAGGTGGCCAAAGTACTGGAGTTTCAGCTTTAGCATCATTCCTTCCAAAGAAATCCCAGGGCTGATCTCCTTCAGAATGGACTGGTTGGATCTCCTTGCAGTCCAAGGGACTCTCGAGAGTCTAGTGATACTCAATATTGTGTTATCTACTTATTTCTTCTTTTGTTTATTGCCTTTCTCTTCCTACTAGACTACAAGCTCCCTAAAGTTAGAGACCTTTGTTCTCCTCCATTTCCCCAGCATTCAGGGCTCTGCCTGTTATATGGTAAATGTTGCCTACATATTTGTTTAACTAAAGAATAATGTGTTGGCACAAAAGCATCCTGTATTCCAAGAAACAACTTTATTCTCAGCTCTGTCTTTGCTTGGTGATGTCATTTAAAAATAAAATTTTCTTTTCTAATTAAATATTTCAATAGCTTTCTTCTCATCATCTCTAGGATAACTTGGAAACTGTGATGTGGTTTATTAGACCCTCTGGTTCTGGCTGAGGTTTCTCCTCCAGCCCATCCCATGCCTCTTTCCATCTTGTGTAAATCTGTGCATCATACTCTCTTTCAGTTGGAAAGTAGTACCCTGCTTCCCCCCATTTCCAGGTCTTTCTACATGTACTCTCTCATTGTGATGCACATTTTCTTCTTCCTTTTTCTTTACCTGGTTAGTTCCTAGGCATCCTTCCATTTCCAGCTTAAACATTACTTCCTGGGGTTGGCTTTCCTGAGTTCTCAGACTCAGCTAGCTCCCCTCTTTATTTCTTCATGGCATCCTGCACTTCCACCTTCTATCACATTTGAAAATTTGAAGATGTGTTCAGTGTTTGTTGGCCCCATATACGCCACTTTGTGAACTTCACCAAAGTGGAGATGGGACTTTCCTCCTGAATGCTGAATTCCCAGCAGTCAGCATAGTGCTGGAGGAAGTTAGTGCTCAATAAATATTGTGTTTATGCACAAATGCATGCATGCATGAATAGCAGAGCTGGAGAGTTCTCCCCCACTGAAGTTACCTCCAAACACAGGACACATGCAGATCTTCTTCCCCTGAGATGATGCTCAAGAACACATGGGTGATTTTGGGTCTCCCTATTGACAGCTGTATATTGTCACCCTGCTTATTTAACTTATATGCAGAGTACATCATGAGAAACGCTGGGCTGGAAGAAGCACAAGCTGGAATCAAGATTGCTGGGAGAAATATCAATAACCTCAGATATGCAGATGACACCAAGCTTATGGCAGAAAGTGAAGAGGAACTAAAAAGCCTCTTGATGAAAGTGAAAGAGGAGAGTGGAAAAGTTGGCTTAAAGATTGACATTCAGAAAACGAAGATCATGGCATCCGCTCCCATCACTTCATGGGAAATAGATGGGGAAACAGTGGAAACAGTGTCAGACTTTGGTTTTGGGGGCTCCAAAATCACTGCAGATGGTGACTGCAGCCATGAAATTAAAAGACGCTTACTCCTTGGAAGGAAAGTTATGACCAACCTAGGTAGCACATTCAAAAGCAGAGACATTACTTTGCCAACAAAGGTCCGTCTAGTCAAGGCTATGGTTTTTCCTGTGGTCATGTATGGATGTGAGAGTTGGACTGTGAAGAAGGCTGAGCACTGAAGAATTGATGCTTTTGAACTGTGGTGTTGGAGAAGACTCTTGAGAGTCCCTTGGACTGCAAGGAGGTCCAACCAGTCCATCTGAAGGAGATCAGCCCTGGGATTTCTTTGGAAGGAATGATGCTAAAGCTGAAACTCCAGTACTTTGGCCACCTCATGCGAAGAGTTGACTCATTGGAAAAGACTCTGATGCTGGGAGGGACTGAGGGCAGGAGGAGAAGGGGCCGACAGAGGATGAGATGGCTGGATGGCATCACTGACTTGATGGATGTGAGTCTGGGTGAACTCCAGGAGTTGGTGATGGACAGGGAGGCCTGGTGTGCTGCGATTCACGGGGTCGCAGAGAGTCGGACACGACTGAGCGACTGAACTGAACTGAACTGACTGATTGACAGCCCAGGTCCACCTCCTCAGTGAGCAGATTAAGTGACCTTATCACCAGGTGCTATGGTCATTCCCCAGGCCACACCCTAGATGGCAAAAACGTTAGGGAGCTGGATCATTTGCAGATTTATTATTTAAGCCTCTAGCTAAGTAACAACACTTTTGGTTTTGGAAGTGAAAAATTTGCAACTAACTCAGCATCTAGAATGCTAGCAAAATTTGAAGCAATCTAGACAATTGTGCTGAAATTGCAAAGCTGGAAGGCCAAGGGGAAGAGGCCATGCTAGCTTTATATTCATAGAGAAACCCAGAGCCAGTCTGGAGACCACAGGGGAGGGAGAGAGGGGCTGAGTAGGGGAGAAAAACACATGGAGACCTTTTATTGCTTTTGTTTAACTCTAATTACAAAAATCATGATCACATGCAAAAATCTCCCATAATTAACCACCCAGAGATAACAACTTTTAATATTTTGTTGCATGCTCTTTTGGTACTGAAAAAGATGGGCTGGAGGCTGCACTTATTATTTAATAATCAGTTTTCTTACTTAGCAATGCAGCACAATTATATTCCAATGGGAGGCAGATGGCATCAGTTAAAAACATGGACTTTGTAATCAGATAGACCTGCATTTTACTCGTGCTGAACCATGTACCATTTAGTTCTTTTGGCAAGATGTTTAAGCCTTAATTTCCTCATCTATAAACTGGGGACAAAAGTGAAATTGATCTCTCTGTGTTGAGGAGACTAAATGGAGTAAAACATGTAAGTTATTAACGCCAAGTCTGTTGCATAATAGATATTTGAGTAGCTATTGTTACTACTGGTATAGCATCAGCAATTACTTCTCCCAAGCATCATTTTTGATGGTCAAAAGCATTATCATAAATGGATTTGCTTAACCAGTCCCTTACTGTTGTACCTATACATTGCTGTCATTTCTCTTTTCTGCTGAATGGAACTTTGGAATGAATAGCCATACCAAGAGTCCCCAGGAGAAAAGAGAGCATAAGAAGAAGGGGTGGTTCCAGCAAATGTCCTGGTGCCAATAGGTGGCAGAACCAACGACACATGAGTCCCCAAGGGGGAAGGGAGGGAGGAGGAGGGGCATGACCACTGAAATCATTCAAAGGACAACAAACAATTGTTTTTCATTCTTATACTAGCTGACCAAATTGTTTCACTGGATTGCAGTCAAGAGTGATGGAACAATCTACAGCAACCAGAGTGATATTTTAAAATCTAATTCAGACATACCTTCTTCCTTAAAACAAAACCTATATCCCTTATACTTGGAGGATCTTATCCTAGAAGGTCAAGAATAAAGATCTGGCACCTATCTCCCTCTCTGATGGCAGCTCCTATCACTCTTCCCTCTGCTCACACCAATCTGAACACTCTGGCCTCACTAGTCTTCACACTTGCAA
Organism: Bison bison bison; assembly: GCF_000754665.1. Classification (NCBI taxonomy): domain Eukaryota; kingdom Metazoa; phylum Chordata; class Mammalia; order Artiodactyla; family Bovidae; genus Bison; species Bison bison. Next base: position 9,648,125 of record NW_011494732.1, read on the forward strand.
TGCTCATTTAAAAAAAAAATTTTTTTTTTTGCAGTGCCACATGGCTGTGGGATCTTAGTTCACCTACTAAGGGCAGAACCTGGGGCCTCACCAGTGAAAGCACAGTCTTAACCACTGGACTGCCAGGGAATTCTCTGAATGCTCATTCCTACCACAGGACCTTTGCATTTGATCTGCCCTTTTTCTTGCCTGGAGAATCCCAGGGATGGGGGAGCCTGGTGGGCTGCCGTCTATGGGGTCGCACAGAGTCGGACACGACTGAAGCGACTTAGCAGTAGCAGCACAGCTTGCTTGGAACACTCTCCCTTAGATCTTTGCATAACTAACTCACTATACATGATGCAGGTCTTTGCATCTGCTCTGAAAGGTCTTCCCTGACTACTCTATCTATGAAATAGCTCCCCTCTGTACTACTACCTCTCCATCACTCTATAAATCTGTATATGTTTGGTTTTTCTTCATAAAATTTGCTTCTGTGTGACAGTACACATGCATTTGCTTATTATCACTCTTCCTTGTCCCTTAATATATTCCTGGTGCCTAGAAAACTGCCTGCATCATGGTGGGTGTTCATTGTATATTTTCAGAATGAATGAATGAATCTCTAAGCTGAATTGGGGTACTGGGGCCAACATCTGTCTATGGAGTAAAATAAGTTCACACATTCCTGGGCCCTTGTGATTAAAGGCAGAAATTAAAGCACTCATTGAGATGCTGACTATATTACTTCCTGGCTCTGTGATCTTGGGCAAGTTATCTGACCTTTGTAGGCCTCAATTTCTCATATAGAAAATGGGAATAACTATGGTATCTACTTTACAAGATTGTTCTGAGAAATAAACAAGATTTAAATGTATGTAAATTGCATAGCAGAATGTCTGGTACTTGAGAAGTCCTTAAGAAAAGGAGAGAAACTTACTGCTTCTTATTATTCATCAATTAATTCATTAAATCAGTGGTCCCCAATCTTTTTGGCACCAGGGACTGGTTTCATGGAAGACAATTTTCCCACAGACTGGGGGTGGAAATGATTCAAGTGCATTACATTTATTTTGCACTTTATTTCTATTATTATTACATCAGCTCTACCTCAGATCATCGGGCATTAGATCCCGGAGGTTTGGGACCCCTGCATTAAATCATTCCCTCACTGTTTCATTCATTTGTTCATTTAAATATATTCATCCACAGAGTTAATATTGTTAAATTGACCATACTACCCAAAGCCATCTGTTGGTTCTGTTCAATTCCTATCAATTCCAATGTGATTTTTTTTTTTCACAGAAATAGAAAAAAAATTATAAAATTCATATGGCACTGCAAAAGATCCCACATAGCCAAGGTAATCTTGAGAAAGAACAAAGCTTCACACTTCCTGATTTCAAACTATAATTAAAAAGCTATAGTAATAAAAAAAAAAAGCTATAGTAATCAAAACAGTATGGTATTGGCATACAAACACATAAACAGATGGAACAGAATAAAGACCCCAGAAATAAACCCACACAAATACAGCCAATTCATATGTGACAGGGCAACTAAGAACATTCAAATGGGGAAAGGACAGTCTCTTTAATAAATGGTGCTGGGAAAACTGGGTATTCACACATTAAAGAATGAAATTGGACCACTGTCTTGCACAGGTCACAAAAATTAACTTGAAATGGATTAAAGACTTTAAAAAATTGAAAGCATAAAACTTTTAAAAGAAAGCATAGGCAAAAATCCTTTAGACATTGGTCTTGGCAAGGATTTTTTGGATATGACGCTAAAAGTACAGCAACAAAAGCAAAAATCAATAAGTAGGACTACACCAAACTAAAAAGCTTCTAGACAGTATAAGTGACCACAAAACAAACAAACAACCTACAGAATGGGAGAAAATAATTGCAAACTATATATCTGTTGAGTTAAAGGAACTCATAAACTCAACAGCAAACTCGTCATCATCCTATTTAAAAGTGAACAGAGGATCTGAATAAACATGGCCAATAAGTACATGAGAAGGTGTTCAATGTCACTAATAATTAGGGAAATGCAAATTAAAACCACAATAAGATATCACTTTACACGTGTTATAATGGCTATTATTTAAAAAAAAAAGACAAGAGGTAGCAAATGATGGTGAAGATGTAAAGAAGTGGGCCCTGCTGATGGGCAAATAAACTGGTACAACCATTATGGAAAGAAGCGTGGAAGTTCCTCAAAAAACTAGAAGTAGGCCTACCACATGATCCAGTAATTCTACTCCTGTATATCTGAAAGAAATGAAATTATTATTGTGAAGAGATACCTGCATTCCCATGTTGAGTGCAGAATTATTCTCAACAGCCAAGACATGGAAACAACCTAAGTATCTGTCAACAGATGAATGGATAAATAAAATGTAATATATATACACATGCTGGAATATTACTCAGCACCCCCCCCAAAAGGAGATCCTACCATTTGTAACAACATAGAGAGATTCTGAAGGCATTATGCTGAATGAAATAAGTCAGACACAGAAAGACACATGCTATATAATCTCACTTATGCATGAAATCTAAACAAGCTGAACTCAGAATCAGGGAGTGGACAGGATGCTGCCAGGAGCTTTGGAGTGGGGCAAATGAGGAGACGCTGGTCAAACAGCTGGTCAGATGCTGTACAAACGGTACAAACATAAGATGAATAAGTTCGTAGGGCATCTGATATATAGCATGGTGGATACAGTTAGACTGTATCCCCTGAAGTAGGAAATGACAACTCACTCCAGTATTCTTTCCTGGAAAATTTCATGGACAGAGGAGCCTGGAGGGGTATAGTCTATGAGGTCACAAACAGCTGGACACAACTGAGCAACTGAGCGCGCACATTGTAGACTTTAAAGTTGCTAGGAGAGTACATCTCAAACATTCATACCACCACCACAAACACTGAAAAAAATGATAATTATGTGAGGTGAAGGATGTGTTAACCTTGTTGTGGTAATCATTTTGCAGTATATAGGTGTATCAAATCAAATAAACTGTACACCTTAAACTTACGCAATGTTACATGTTAATCATATTTCAATAAAGCTGGAAAAAATAATCTACCTATCAGCTCATTTTTCAATTATTTTCTTTCTTGCTGTTTTACATTTCACAGATTCATCTATCAACTGAATCCATCCAGACCCATATATCCATCTATCTATTTACAGTTTAAACTAGTACTTATCCAGCTTATTTTGAAGAATGCTGAGGCAACAATGGAGAGATTAGAAACATGAGATTATAACAGCATGAGCACTTTTAAACACACCTCTGAAGCCAGCCCAACTATACCTGGGGGCCCACCCCAAAACATGCCCCTCTCCACCCACCCCCTCCCCAACACCCCCTCCTTCCAGCCCAGGGACACAGGCCCAAGAATCAGCATTCATCCTCCCAGCTCCCTACAGCCTCTGTCCCTCTCCCAGCTTCTACCAGTGTTTAGTTTGCAAATAGAGCTAATGCCTTCTGGCCCAGGGGAATACACTTTGCCCAGCATGAAACACTAATGAAATCTCTTCATCTACCTCACACTGGGATGGCATAGTATCTCTGAGGTGCCTAAAATACCCAAAGCTTTGGTCACCTGCCTCTATCCCAAATCTAGCAGTTATTCCTGAAGTCTCATTCTTTCCCTGCCACCGAGGTGGGGAGACTGATGGGCTCAAGAATAATGATGAAGATAATCAGGATAGTGATGATGGGACTAGAACCAGTACCCATGAAATTGGCTCCAACTATGTACCAGTTAGTGAGAACAATATTGAGACATATTTATCAAGTGGGACAATCCAACCAGTCAGAGGAGACGTTCTCTGCAAATAACCAGCACAGCTATCCCAATGCCTATCAGCTGACTATCTGCCCTGCTTTGCATATCTATCAATTAATGAAACCCCTCAATAGGTCAGGAGGCAGTATTATGAGCCCATTTATCAGATGTAGAAATGGAGGCTCAGAGAGGGAAAAAAAAAAACCACTCACAGAGTAGGTAAGCAAATCTGGAATTTGCTGAGTCCTGAGCTTGCTTGCTGATTATTCATTTGTATGTTTATATATTTACTTGAATTTATTATGAAAATATCTGCTTTATTTGGTAAACACCCTAGCCGTATTTTCCTCCATTTTTTAAAACTTTGAACAATTTCAAACCTACAGTAAAATTAAAAGAATAGTTTACTGGACACTCAGGTATGCTTCACTCAGATTCATCAAATTCTCTCTTGTCTTCTCTCCCTCAGAAGGGACACACACACATTTTTTTCTGTTCCATATCTAATTAAGTTGTAACCACCATGATGGTTCACCCCTGATGCCTGCATCAGCTACACTGGTAACCACTGTCCCCCCAAACACTCCTGTCCACAAGGTCCATTACAGGGCTTCTCTTCCTTCCCAGCCAGAAGTGACCTCACCCGTGCTTCTAGACAAGCTCCTGTCATCTGCTGCTCACCTGTGCCCCCTAATGGGTGGCTCCTCACCCATAGTTCCACTGAGTGAACCCCATCGCCTGACATGGGGACCAGAGAGGGTCTCTGACTCAGAGGGATCCCAGCCACAGGCTGGCAGGGGCTGTGATTTGGATGTAATGAGTCAAACAGATTTCCCCTCTCATCAACTTGATCTAAGAGGACAGGGAGTCACAGACACTAGAACTTAGAAAGTCATGTTGACTCAGGGGCTACTGTGAAGGTGGAAGCCATGAGGAAGCAAAAGGCAGATGGAGCAGCTGCACAAAAATAATGTAGAAAAATATAACAATAACAATAAGAACAGCTAACATTTATTGAACAGATAGTATGTGTTAAGTACGGCATAGTCAGTATCCCATTTAATATTATACTTGACACAGAAGCACATACAGTATCATCTCCCTGTTTAGACTGAGACACAGAGAAGTAAAGTAACTCACCTGAGGTCGCATGGCAAGCAATTGGAGGAATCTCTTTGCAACCAGCATCCTATTGGTTCCAGAAATTCTCCCTGCCCTTCCTGAGGCCCCCTGTTCTGCTTTCTCTGGATTCCCATGAGATATCTGAATCTCACAGCAAAGCTTCAATTGCACTTGAACTCACTGGAATGGGTTTCTGTTGACTCTAATCAAAGGGACCCTGAATAAAGCCCCTGGCCTCACCCGTGACTTCAGTGAGACTGGATTTCCTTAAGAACAACCCTCAAGCCTACCACTCTGACTAGTTACCTGGAAGTTTGCACAGATCGACCCAAACATTCAGGGAGCCAAGAATGATGCACGAAGATTAATTATACATGACCCATTATCAATAATTTAATATGCATAACCTGTCTTTGATGATTTTCTTATTTAGATGCCACCTTTGCTTTATGTAAAAGATATTTATCAGGACTCTCACACTTTCTCTTGTGACCTTATACAATGTAACCTAATTGCCCAGAGAAAACCTTAAGCTTCAGGGCTTGAATTCTTCCACCAGTGAAAGTTGGAGGAAACTACTGCTTGCGCAATTAGGGAGAGACTTTTTTTTTTAAAAAAATCATATTCAAGTAACCAATTTTTTGAAAATTCGCATTCCTCAAAGTACAGTTAACACTAATAACAGCAAACATAATTGAATCTCTCTCAAATGATTTAGGAGATATTTCTGAATGTCACTTCCCTTTATTTGAGACTGTTAAAAAAAGAAGGATAATACAATTAAAGCCTTAACTTTGCTTGTTGGAGCTTTCTGGGTGTTATATATTTGCAGGACTAAGTCAAACACAGATGTCACATCCAGTATCTTGAGCTGTTTATAAGAATCATTCAAGTCACTCTGAACGGTGTGAGAAGATACTCAGCTCCACTCTCTAGGGTCACTTGACTGATTCTACTGTAGATGCCTCTACCAAGCTGGTTAGATCAGCTCCTTTAGAAGCTGGATATTAGCTTTGAATTTCAAGATGGTTGGGGAAAAAAAACTGGGAGGTCTCATGTTTGGAGATAATTCCCACCTAGCAGAGCTGTTTTGAGGATGGGTGATTTACACGTTGAGTTTACAATGCAGTGTCTTGTGCTTAATAAGTGCTCAATATATAGTAAGTGTTATTAAGGAAATAAATACTTGAGAGTTCAAGAGGAGCCAAAAATCTATGCTTCTGGCTATCTCCTAAATATTCTGACTTGTATTTGTTTTCATAGCAGATAGAAAATCAATTCTACTCCATTATATTCTCCTCTTTAGAGGACCATTTGGGTCCCTATGGTGGAGAAAAATGCAGAGAGAAGGAAAAGGAATGCAGGATAAAGCCACAGGTTTGAGAAAGCACTGATGTCACAGAAATTCATGGGACCTGAAGGCAAAAGAGTGGGATCTGTGTAGCCAGCAGTTTTGAAGCAGCTTGTTTCATAGCAGCCCATGTTGCATGTGGTTCAATATTACATAGTGTTTTAATGGAATCCACATCTGTTTCTTTTTAAACTTCCACGTCCTGACTCATTTGTTTCTTCTTTCATCAGGCAAAGGTACATTAGGCACCTATTGTGAGCCTGGAGCTGTTCTTGGTACTGAAGAAACACCAGAGAATGAGTTGGACCTGCACCTGCCTTCACAAAAGTTTTTAAAGAAGTGGAGATGAGACAAGAGAGTGTGATGACCTTGTTCAGTCTTGGAGGTGGCGAGGAGGAGGTTCAGAGAAGACATCCTGGAAAAAGTAACATTTGAGACCAGGAGGATAAGAAGTAGTTAGCATTCAAGGTTTGTTTGTTTGTTTGTTTTCTTTCTTGAAGAGCAGCACAGAGTCTTTACCTTCCATATATTTGAGGTCAGCTCTCTGAACTCATTAACTATTACCACCCTAATATCTCAGTCTGACTTAACCACATTGGTTCACATGGAGAATTTCCCTTCTCCCAAAATAATGTTATCTTTCCCCCAGATGACACAATTCTAGGCCCTTCACCACACTAACTGACTCACCATCAATAGATTCATTGGTCATTGTGAAAATGATTTGGCTGTCCCTCAAAAAGTTAAACACAGAACTGCCATAAAACCTAGCAATTTCATTTCTAGCTAAGAGAATCAAAAACATATGCTCAAACAAACATTTATATACAAATGCCCATAGAAGCATTATTCATAATCGCCAAAAAGTGGAAGCAACCTGAATGAATGAACAAAAGGAGGTATTTCAACACAATGGAGTAGTATTTAGCCATAAAAAGAATGAACCATTGATGCATGCTAAATATGAATCAACTTCAAAAACATTATGCAAAAGGAAAGAAACCACTTGTGAAAGGCCACATATTATATGATACCATGTATAAGGAATGTCCAGAATAGGCAAATCCACTAGGGACAGTAAGCAGATCAGTGGTTGCCAGAGGCTGAGGGGAGGAGGGAATGGGGAATAGACTGCTTAATGGGTATGATGTTTTTTTTGAGGTGATGAGAATGTTTTGGAATTGGATAGTGATGATGATTGCAAAACATTGTGAATATTCTAAAAACCACTGAATTGTACATTTTTAAATGGTTTTAAGTGGTGAATTTTGTGCTATGTGACTTTTATCTGAATTTTTAAAAGGGAAAAAGAAAGAAGAGGTAGAGGGTGTAGTGAGAACCAACCACTAGGGGCACCACAAGGCCTGTGGAAGAAGGGCTTGTTTATTCATCTCAAAATCCATCTGCTGATTTTCAGGTGGTCTTGCCTGAGAAGGGGACTACAGAAAAAAAATTTTTTTGAAGAATGGAAGAAAGAAATTTAGGATTTAAAGAGATGGCAAAGTGGGAATTGGGAAAAGTCTGTATGACCTCTTGGGCTTTGATGACCCCAGTGTCCAAGGGAGAATGACCTAGGTGAGAACTGGCCCAGTGACTTTATCTTCCACAAATGACCATCAGTACAGAATACAGAAAGAGAAAGGGGAAGAAAGAGCACAGAGACATAATTCAGGGTTGGGGAGAGAGAGAGAGAAACATTCTTTTCTTCCTTTTGTCTCCAAAGCCAGGTGACAGAGAATAGAAATGGGAAATGTAGATCAAAATGTAATTTTCCCTTACAAGCTGCAGTGAGGCCAGGGGCTCGGGAGGTAGCCTGCCCTGGGGAGCTGCTCACTCGGCAATAACTCATCGGCAGCTCTGCACAAAAGTGGCGCTTATTAAAGGTCAAACGAAGACAGCAGGCGAAGGGTTGATGGAAGCAATAAAGGGGCACAAGAGGGAGGGGGCCACAGAAGCAGCTGGTTCTAATGGAGAAGTTGTCCTAAACAGGGCAGAGGCCACTTATTCAAGCCAGCAGGTGATGCCCTGACACCCACTGGGGACCCCTGGCCTGGAAAATGCTGCCTGTGTCTTCATGGCCCAAGTATTTCCCTGGTCCCATGCAGAGATCAATGACCAATCAATAAAACACTGGCTTGTATGAGAAACAATTATCAGCAGGGCAGAAAAATAGCACTGGGAGCCCTCTTCTCCTGTCTACCTGCCAGTGGATGGGAAGGTTGCTAAATTCTTAGAGGTCAGGTAGATAAAGAATGATCTAAGTTCCCAGGTGCCCAGGTCAGGCTAATTCTGCATTATCATCATCAGTTATTTCTATTTTCTGTCAAACATTCTACACAGCTCATGATTTTACTGGATTCTCTCAACAACATACACACAAGTGCTGTTATTATTCCCACTTTACAGTCAAGAACACTGAGGCTCAGGGAGGTTAAGTTACCTGCCCAAAAGCACTTAATCTAGTGAAAGGTAGAGTGTGACCCCCAATCTGTCTGACCTCAAAGGCTGTGCTCTTAACCGTGATACTTATCTATTTCTCATAATAACCAAATAATTATTGAGGGCCCACTATGTGCAGGGCCATGAATGCTTTGTTAGGATTTGGATAATTCCTCTCTTCTCTCAGGGCCTCAGCTTTCTCATCTATCCCATGAAGAGTTGTCCCTGATGTTCCTACCTAGGTTGGAGGTTCTGAGCATCAAGTGATAGTCATTGATGCCCATTTAGATATCCAAGTCAGTATCCATTTGGAAAATGGAAACCTTGTGTATCTAAGAGGTTGTCCCTCCCAGAGTATTCCCACTGGGAATGCTGTCCTGCCTAGAAAGAAGCACAATCCTGACATAGACAGGCACCAGAGTCCCAAGCTGAGACTAAGATAGATTATTTGATTTGTCACTGATCCTGGAGTAGAAAACAAAAAAAGTGAAGGTCACAGGGTGGGAAAATAGGGATAAGAAATTGCAGTTGACCTGATGATAATTAAATGCAGCATTAAATGACAGGCATTGCCCAAACCATCAAGTCTCTGACCCTTCCCTGTGAATAGTAAACCAACAACCACTTGCTAGTCACAGTCTTGCCCCTAACATGCTGAGCTACCATGTTTTAAACATATCAGTTTTACATTTTTTAAACATGAAGCATTCTTTTTACTTTTAAAAAGCCATAGATGGGCCCTTTAATAGCCTTCACTTAGGTTGCTAGAGAGGGCTTCTTGGAAAGTTTGAGAAGCATCTGCTTACCAGAGAATAGAGCTGCTAGAAGGATGAAGGAAAGTAATTTAGGAATTAGAGAGAAGGTAAAACGAGAGTCAGGAAAAGTGTGTGTGTGTGTGTGTGTGTGTGTGTGTGTGTTCATAGAACATTAGAAAGCTCTAGACCTTTTATTTATTTTCATTTTTAAGTATGAATTTAATGCCATTTTATGTTTCCTCCTGACCCATTGGCATCTATGAGACTTGATCTTGCAAATGATGGCTTTGCCAGGGATAACAGATGCTTCTAATGCCCAAGTCACAGCCTTTCAAGCTCAACCATGATTGTGACTTCAGTAGCTTGGGCATACTGACACCATTCAATTTCAAACAACTGCCCCAAATCCAGAAACTCTCTGCCTCAAAGCTTTCTCTAACACCACAAGAACCCACTCAGTCTCAAGCAGGTGAATTCTGAAACCATGGGATAGTAAACCTCAGGGCAACCCTTAAATGGGTGACCAGAGCTAGTGGATAAGTATGTACACATCTCAGATGCACTAGGGGACTTGAGCCCCACTGCCTACAGCAGCAGCTTGTAAATAATACGTTCTTTGCTGGCTTTTCATGATTTCACTGATTTCACTCTCCCTGTTCTTCACTTCTGCTTCCTAGAACTAGCTCCCAGATAAACTACTTGCCCCCAAGTATACATATCAGGGTTCTTCTTTGGTGGAATCAAAAATAAGACCCAAAGCACACATCTTCTAGAAATAAAACTTCCCCGGTAGGTGTTCCAGCCAGGGTTCAATCAAGGAAGCAGGTCCACTGGGAGGTGTATATATAGTAAAGAACTTGTCCCAGGCATGTGACCTTACTTAGTTGTGATTGATTAAACAGTCTCCATAAGGCCATTGTCTTTGCATCTGATGTTGAAGTTTGAAATCTTCAGGACAAGCAGTCCCAAAGGGCAGATAGATGAGGAATGAG
>NW_011494732.1:9658672-9660111 GCF_000754665.1 Bison bison bison
CTGTGAGCACAAACTAGCACCCACAAGGACACAGACTCGAGCCATGTTGGGTCGCACTGCCTTTGACCCTGGTGATGTGGGTGCCCTCAAGGATTAGTTGGTACCCTTCATCATAGGGCCAAATACACCCCTGGCCCAGGAGTCAAAGAAGCTGAAGCAGGATCCATGAGGTGGCCCCATACCAGTGAGGTGAACCCAAGACATGAGTGAGCTATGAAAGCACCTTACCTGACCTACACACTGAAAACCAAAGGATTCTGGGAAGTGTAGTTTAGCCTGGCCAAGTTGACACTTTAAAAAGCCACCAGTAGAGGAAGGTACAAAACATCAGAAGTGGGCAAGATCTGACCTCAGGACCAGCTGTACTTGGAAATGTCTCACAATTACTTGAAAAACAGCTTCCTCCTTCTTAGCTGCTGAAGGCAGAGACACTGCCTAGAGTCAGTGGGGTTGTGTATGGTTCCATTCACATGGATTATTAATGGAATGATGCCACCTTGAGCCACCATGAAAAGCAACCATACCCACCCACAAGAGCATCAACTGGTAACAAGGGGGAGCATATCTCAGAACAGACTTCCAGCCCATATGAAGCATCCCACGTTGATTTGGTGGGGGCAGACTTATGTTGGCCAACAATTAAAGTATTGTTATTAACAACAAGACTGAGCTAACCAGAAGGGAGGGACCAGGGCAAAGAGGGGCAGTCAGGTGGGTCTGGGGAGTAATGGCACTATAAAGAGGCAAGACATGATGTCCTATGAAGTTGCCTGAGCTAGATAAGCACCTGCAGCAAACTGACTGTGATGCCAGATAGGGAGCAGAGCCCAGAGGAGCAGAGAGGTGGATGAGTACTCACAGAGGGTACGTTTTAGTTTGCTTCTGTACAAGTTCTCTGGTTTTAGTCCAGCCCCCTGGCTCTGAGAATCCTTTTGTTAACTTTAACCAGAGGAAACCTCATTTCAGTTCAGTTCAGTTCAGTCGCTCAGTCGTGTCCGACTCTTTGTGACCTCATGAATCACAGCACGCCAGGCCTCTCTGTCCATCACCAACTCCCAGGGTTCACTCAAACTCATGTCCATCGAGTCTGTGATGCCATCCAGTCATCTCATCCTCTGTCGGCCTCTTCTCCTCCTGCCCCCAATCCCTCCTAGCGTCAGGGTCTTATCCAATGAGTCAACTCTTTGCATGAGATGGCCAAAGTATTGGAGTTTCAGCTTCAGCATCAGTCCTTCCAATGAACACCCAGGACTGATCTCCTTTAGGATGGACTGGTTGGATCTCCTTGCAGTCCAAGGGACTCTCAAGAGTCTTCTCCAACACCACAGTTCAAAAGCATCAATTCTTTGGTACTCAGCTTTCTTCACAGTCCAACTCTCACATCTATACATGACCACTGGAAAAACCACAGCCTTGACTAGATGGACCTTTGTTGGCAA
>NW_011494732.1:9660211-9660664 GCF_000754665.1 Bison bison bison
CAAGAGGCTTTTTAGTTCCTCTTCACTTTCTGCCATAAGGGTGGTGTCATCTGCATATCTGAGGTTACTGATATTTCTCCCAGCAATCTTGACTCCAGCTTGTGCTTCTTCCAGCCCAGCGTTTCTCATGATGTACTCTGCATATAAGTTAAATAAGCAGGGTGACGATATACAGCCTTAACGTACTCCTTTTCCTATTTGGAACTAGTCTGTTGTTCCATGTCCAGTTCTAACTGTTGCTTCCTGACCTGCATATAGGTTTCTCAAGAGGCAGGTCAGGTGGCCTGGTATTCCCATCTCTTTCAGAATTTTCCACAGTTTATTGTGATCCAAACAGTCAAAGGCTTTGGCAGAGTCAATAAAGCAGAAATAGATGTTTTTCTGGAACTCTCTTCCCTTTTCCATGATCCAGCAGATGTTGGCAATTTGATCTCTGGTTCCTCTGCCTTTTCT
>NW_011494732.1:9660764-9669841 GCF_000754665.1 Bison bison bison
TGTTTCCCCATTTATCTGCCATGAAGTGATGGGACCAGATGCCATGATCTTAGTTTTCTAAATGTTGAGCTTTAAGCCAACTTTTTCACTCTCCTCTTTTACTTTCATCAAGAGGCTTTTTAGTTCCTCTTCACTTTCTGCCATAAGGGTGGTGTCATCTGCATATCTGAGGTTACTGATATTTCTCCCAGCAATCTTGACTCCAGCTTGTGCTTCTTCCAGCCCAGCGTTTCTCATGATGTACTCTGCATATAAGTTAAATAAGCAGGGTGACGATATACAGCCTTAACGTACTCCTTTTCCTATTTGGAACTAGTCTGTTGTTCCATGTCCAGTTCTAACTGTTGCTTCCTGACCTGCATATAGGTTTCTCAAGAGGCAGGTCAGGTGGTCTGGTATTCCCATAAGAAGACCTCAGTGGAGGCATTTTTAAAGGTTCTGAAAATGCTAGCATTTAGACTGAAAGTATCAGATTTGTAACTCGTACACAGTTGTGGTTTATTACTACTCAATGTCTGTCCTTTCTTCTCCTAACAACATAACAATTTCCTTTGCAAAGTAACTCTCCTTTGGCCTCAGTCATTGGGAAGCCCAATTCAAGATTGGGAAATCGAGGCCCATAGGCATGTGAAATAACTTGCCCAGTGTCACACAGCACGGTGAAGCCTGGTTAAGAACCATGGCTTCAAGGCTAGGGCAGTGAACCTCTCTGCAAGCCCACCATGAAACAGTGGTGAGCTGAGCCTACAGTGCAGGGCTGGGTCGGCTGAGGGGTGAAGGTCAAACAGAAATGAGAATTTGTTTTCTCACCTTTGCTCTCCCTCTCTTGTTCAGCCAGAGAGTAAACACTTGACTAGCATGAGCAGGAGAACTGAGCTCGTTAAATCACTAATTCTCTTCCTCCTGGGCCATCCCCAACATTCCAAAGTCAGCAAAACCTGTTATCTACTTAATCTGATTTTATGCCATGCAGCAATTTATTTTTGAAAAATTTTCCTTGTTGGATAATGGCAACTCTTGAGAAAGCTCTATTGATTTTTTGACTGCAGGTTTATCAGGGCTGAGTCAGCCCGGCCCTCCGCCAACTGGAGTCTCCATTCAGATCTTTATCTCGTCTCTTCACAGCTTGAAAGAGTAAGTTTAGCTAAGGCCGTAGGGATGGGTCCTAAGGGTCGCATTCACACTCATAATGAAACAAAATTAGAAACTGCTTTAGGTCCTAACAACCACTGCATTCACTGTGCTGAACTATACACAGTGGAAAGAGTATGAACACGGAGGTGAAGTTGGTATTTCATATACGCTTGTAAGTCTAACTGCAGCCATAAACTTGTAGGGGGTTGAAGCAGACAGAAAAGCTAAACTTGGCCTTGATGCTGACACTGTGCACCCATGCTAATGTGCCTGTCATCTCCAGATCAGTTCTTCATCCCCAAATGAAGGATATTATCTACCTTTCTTAAAATATCATGGACTTATCAATAAAATTGATTGTCCTCAGTAGAAAAATACTTGAGAATAGATGATCATTGTCTACACAGTCCCCAGATTCATCCTTCAGACACTGAAGGGGAAGGATCTTAAAATCTCACTTCCTCCAAGAACCTTTCCATCACATCCCCTTCATTTATTCATTCAGAAAACATTCATAGAGTAGATACTGGAGATATGCCCCCTTTGCACCTACACTTACATTCTCTTCTTAGACATCCTGTCCACATCTCCTTACTAGACCACTTGTTTACTCTGTCTCACATCCTCTTGGACTAGCTTTTTTGACTCTAGCCATTGATGCAGCAAATCACCTGCTCGCAGGTGTATACTGATGGCACCTTGCTTTAGCTGTACCTTGTATTTCTTGCCTTCTCCTCTAGGGCTTTGACCTAAGGGCCATTTTGGTGCAGTTATAAAACTGGAAATCAGATGAAGATAACATCCCTTGGGGCAATCCTTTGACCCAAGGACACCAGGAACTGATGAATAAATTCTTTCCTCTCTCATTCTCGGGAGTGCATTTCTGAGGTGCATTCTACACATTTCAAACCCAGGATCTGTTGAGTACGAACCTCAGTTTCTGACATCAGCTCAATAACACATCTTTGCACGGGCTTTCCCTCCATCTATTTGACTCTTCCAAGTCCCCCTCTCTCATTCCTCAACATCTCTTCCCAACCAAACCATCTGCATGCAAATCCTTTTCACAGGCTCTGCTTTCAATGAGAATTGGAGCTAAGACCTCCATATTGCAAGAGACACTTCCAATCTTTAGAGCAGCAGGGTACATAATCCCATACCCCCATCCCTAGCACAGTTGATTGGCCCAAGAGTGAATGCCTGGCAGGAGTTAAATCCAATCACAGTTTCTCTTCCCTGAGAATTTAGAATCAAGATGCTAATCTCTGTGTGATGTTTGAAGTGGAAAATATTGTAAAGCCTGGGCTGGGCACAACCATGTGCCCATGGTGCAAAGAAACCCAGTTTGCAAAGAGACAGAAAGAGACATCATGTAGCCTTAGAGAAATACAAGAGAAAACTGCTGGGTTCCTGGTCATTTTCTTCTTCTTCTTCTTTTTTTTTTTTTGGGTTCAAGTTCCTTGCTAGCCCAACTCACCTTTCCACCTTCGGGTTCTCTGAAACCCTCTTGTCCTTCCAATAAATTAATTTTTCTGCCTATACTAGCTTGAAGGGGATTCCATTATTCACAATAAAACAGTTTCTAAATCAGAACATCTTATGTGCCAGGTGCTGTGCTAAGCTCTGGATGTACACAACATAGTTCCTGCTTTCAAAGAACTTAACATTAAACTGATCAATAAAAAATGAGATAGTGTCTCATAACAGTTCCTATGCTGCCAGGGCTAATCCTTTTCATAATAATCCTGTATATTATGCCAAATAACTAATTAATCCATTGATAATAATTGCAACAATTTCCTAATCCTTACCATGTGTAGACACTGTGCTTTATGCATGTCAGATCTTTTCGGTCTTTACTGAATGGTTTGTTTCTTTAGTGTTAGGAATACTGCAGTAAATAAGATCATTTCAATTTACAGTAAGTGCTGTGAAGGAAATCAGCCAGGTGATGTGATAGAAAGATAAGATCCAGGTTGGAGAGAGTAGATAAAAACTATTTTAGATAATGAGAGGAGAGGATCAAATAGAGCTTCCCTGAAGAATGAACATTTTCAATGACATGTACAGAACGAGAAGAAAATAGATGTAGGGGAAAAAAAACAAAAACAAAGGAAGAACATTCTGGGAGAAGGAAAGGAAAGTGCAAAGGCCCTGAGGCAAGAATGGAAAAAAAAGAAAGAAATGGATGACTAGACTCCAGGTAAGGCAGCTCTTCCTGACCCTTGAATCACATCTGTCATTCTCAGCTCTCTAGCTGCACAATGAATTTTTTAAATACTCATGTTTAGGTGACTCTCCCCACCCTGAGATTGAGATTTGATCAATCTGGGGTGGAACTAAATCATGTTGTTTGTTGCTTAAGGTCCTGAGCAACTCTGATTCACATAAACGGTAGAAAATGACTAGACTCTAGGCTATATGGACATTAGTGAAGTAGAATTTACATAAAAAGCAAGCAAGCATGATGGGGAAATGTGATGATTGGTTATCTCACAGATCTTGGATCAATTCCTTGGTTCCTATGGCAGTTGTCTATATCTAGGCAACAGTCCCCCAAATCTGGGTTTATGGAGATTCGGGGAAAGGATGTGAATACATCCTAACCAGGAAGTGCTTCCTTAGAAGAAACTCTCTCAATGTTGCCAGGCTCTCCCCGAAGCTGGGCTAGGCTCCGCCTCCCTCTCCTTAGCCCCCATTCTTAGCCCCACAAAACACTTATCACATGATGTGACATATACCTATATTTGCTCATTCAATAGAATGCCATGAAGGCAGGAACTATGTCCTCTTCCCCAAGACATCTTACATGTCTTTCGGGTCTCAAATTAGATGACACTTCCTCCAGGAAGCCATCTTTGACTCTACCTCTAGGAAAGTTTAGGTGCTTCCATTGGGGGTCCCTTTATCATGGAACTTATTGCCCTATATTTTGCCTGTATTTACATATATCTTCCTCAATAGCCTGGGAACTCTTTGCATCTGAGACCATATTTATTGATTCATTCCACTAATATCTATTGATCATCTTCTGTGTGACAAATATTGTTCCAGACACTGGAGATGCAGCAATGAAGAAAAATGGACCTACTCTCACGAGGCTCACGTCACTGTGGTGGGAGGACAGGTAATTAATTCATCAAGCACACAGTATGTCAGACAGTGGTAAGTGCTCTCAGTGTGATGGGAAGACTTGGGAAGCGATTGGATGGTTTTAAATAGAGGGGTAAAATGACCTCACTTTCCTTTCAAAAGCATCATTCTGAATTCTCTGTTAAGAAGAGAGTGTGAGAAAGCATGGGCAGGTGCCAGAAGGGCATGTCACGGGGCTATTTCAATTAAACAGGTGAGGGATGAAGTGGTAACAACAGAGATGGTGAGAAGTGGTCAGATTCTGGGTTTCTGCTTTTAATAGCTTAATTGAGGTAGAATAAATACAATAAAATACTTAAAGTACAACCAGTAAACTCTGGTATGCATTATACTTGTGAAACCATCACTATAGTCAAGGTAATGAATATAAACACCAAACTCTCCTCGTGCCCCTTGGTCACACCTTCTGCCTCCTTCTACCCCCAGCCATTGATGTGCTTTCTGTCACTATAAATTAGTATGAATTTTCTGGAATTTTACCTAAATAGCATCCTGCAGTACTCTTTTGCATCTGGCTACTTTCACTCAGTATAATAATTTTGAAATCCACTCATGTTTTTGCATGTATCAACAGTCTGTTCTTTTTCATTCTTGAATATGATGCCATTGTACAGCGGTATCACGGTTTGTTCACCCATTTACCTGTTAATGGACATTTGGGTTGTTTTCAAGACTGTGGGTATATTTTGAAGGTAGAGCTGAAAGAATTTGTTGGTGGAAAGGCTGTAAGATATTACAGAAAGGGCAGAGTCACAGAAGACTTCCAGATTCTTCACTTCAAGTGAGAAGATGGAGTTTTCGATTGCTGAGATGTGAAACACTGCAGGGTTAGAGTAGAAGACATCTAACACCCAATACACTGCCTAGCACATAGTAGGAGCCCAATAAATGTTTGCTGAAGAAAGGATGAAGACAGGGAGGACAAGAGTAAAAATTCAGTTTGGGGTGCTGGTAATTGAAATCCTAAGATTCAAGCTAAACTATACCTTTTCTCTCCTTTTCCACGTCCCCAATCTCACTTCTGAAGCCCAGGCAGTCATCATCATAAAGAGACTCCTTGGGCACAAAGGAGTGGAAGGCAGATTCAATTAGAGCAGGGCCTCTTGTTCTCAAATGGCCTCGGGTCCAGGAAGCATTGTTTCCTCCCCAGCATGGGGCTGAATGCACAACTGTCCTCTTTGGTTTCTGAACAATAAGCTTCCAAATTACTCTCCCACCTGACAGATCTATGAGCCACAGAGAAGTCCCCTCCCTCTTCCCCATTTACCCTGAGCTTCCCAAATGCTCCAGCTTGAAGTGTGTCTAAATGTGCTGAACTCCAGTGTGAACTGTTATTAAAATCCACATATACCAGTGTGTTCCATGGCAAAAGGAAATAAAAGACAATCCACAAAACAATAGATACAAATAGCCAATAAACATAAAGGAGGGAGGATGTGCACCTTCACTGTACTCGACAAAATGGAAATTCCTATGATCTTGAGAGAATATCTTATTCCTATCAAATTGGCATGAATAAAACAAATGCAAATAAGCTAGCATTGGCAAGACTGTGAGGACACAGACAGGAATGTACTTTCTGGTGGAAGTGAAAATTGGTATAACCATTCCCGGAGGAAGCTTAAAAACGGCCAAAGTCTTTAATCTAAGAATTCTATAGTTAGAAATTTGTCCTGAGCAAATGTCTGCAAAGATATTCATCACATCATTGTAAGAGGAAATGTCACCAACCACCTTAACAAGTAAAGAAATTATGACACTGCCCATCAATGCAGAAGACATAAATGCACTGTGTATATACATACAATGAATTAAGCATCTGTGAATTGTACAGTATAGTACTACATGCAACAACATGGATGGAACTTTCAAACACAGTAAGTGAAAGAAGGAAATAGGAGAATACATGGAGTATGATTCCATCATATAAAGTTCAAAAGTAGACAAACTATGTTGTTTAGGTATGCAAACACAAATGGTAAGACTGTAAGGAAAAACAATAGAGTGATTTCAATAAAAGACAATATAGTGGTTAACTCTAGGAAGGAGAGAGGGGTAAATACAGGTTGCTCCTGGAGTTTGGTGAGGTTTTATTTCTTGCCCTGCATGGTAATTATGTGGGTGCTCAAATTGCTATCATTCTTTATGCTATATTTTCCTATCCCTGGTCATTTTCACTGTTAAGCAAGATCAGGGAATGAGATTCTTTCAAAGCTTATGACAGAACTATACACAGAACAACAGAACAAGGTTTGGCCACTTGTATCTAAAAATTCTAACAAGCTTGGCATGAATAATCTATTCTTAAGATTTTTTCCCTTAGACCTTTAGAAGATCTAAATTGGTTCTACTTTGATAGGATTGTTCTGGAAGGTAACAGGGCCACCTCATTTCTGAATTTGCTGAAATTTGGTATTACTAAGAGAGGAAATACATGATATTTCTCACTAAAGTTTCGCTTTTTAAAATAAGTAAGTTACATAAAACTGTGGCTGAGTTAGGGGAAGCGGTGGAAGAAAGATACCCCAGATAATTAGGGGGCCACAGATTGAGCCATGATACACAGAGCTCTGCTAAATACTAAACACTTTCCTTGACATTGGGGCAGAAGAAGAAAAGCATCTGACCTTCAGAAACTCCTACAGCAAGGGGAGGTGGCAGAATAGCAGCGGAACCAGTCCATTTGGGGCAGGAGAGAAAAGTTTGAGGCCATAGAAGAATAAAGGAAATGAGGGCATGTGTTTCTTTTCTGAGTCAGTATTTCTATTCCAGCCCAATTCAGCAGGATTTAGAAACCAACGGGTACCCAGAATGAAAGAACTGCTTCCTTCTTCCTGATTCAAGCCTATATCAATGCATCTAGCACTTTCTGCTAGAAGGTAACAAGATCACAAGAAGACTGGGTTCTCTCTTGTCAAAAGGATGTGGTACCTCAAGCACTCTTCATGTTAAGGATATTCTGCCTTCAATTCAGAAGCTAAAGTGTCAATTTGTGGTGATCGTTAATTAAGACAACAGCTGCAACAACAATGAGGAGGATAATTGTGAAATTTATTGAGAAGACTCAAAAGAATCAGATGCTTAATTTGCATTACTTCATTTTCTCACATAACAGGTAGTATTTTTAGATACTATTAACAGTCCCATTCTACCAATGAGGAAATGGAGGGAGAGAGAGACTTGTGACCACTTGATCAAGGTCACACAGCTGGTTAGTGGCAAAGGCTGTGGAAAACCAGGTCCTCCTGACTCAAGCATCATGATAAGAGGTACCACACACGTGAGCACTGACATGGTGCTGGCCTGCCCTTCACAATGGGAGGGAACCTTAGCTATTTCAACCTTGCTCTGTTCACTCCAGAAGCATTGGTTTGAGAGCGAATGGATCTGAAGGCTAAGGAGATAACACTGCCAGGCAGAACTGGAGTGATGTTGAATGGCTTTGGTGACTTATTCTCTGGTGACGATTGTGCAGCTCAGAGGGACAGTCAAGTATCTTGAGGCCCTAGAGACAGGTGACTGAATTCCTGGTATAACTGCAGTTTATTTAGCAATCTTCATCCTCTTGGGACTTGCCTGGTGGTCCATTGGCTAAGACTCTGCACTCCCAATGTGGGGGTCAGGGTCGGGGCATGTTCAATTCCTGGTCAGGGAACTATGTCTCACATGCCACAACTAAAGAGTTTGGCATGCCTCAATGAAGATCAAAGATCCCACATGCTGCAGCTAAGACCTGGCATAGCCAAATAAATAAATAAATGTTAAAAAAAGAAAAAAAAAAGACTCTATCCTTTCTGCCATTATCCAGGTTATCCAGGGTCCTGTGCATTAGAATTTCTGGGTGGTAAGGGAGTGGGAGAGAAGTTCTTGGGATCCATTAAGTCACTGGCGGAGGAATCAGATTCAGTTCAGTTCAGTTCAGTCGCTCAGTCGTGTCCGACTCTTTGCGACCCCATGAATCACAGCACGCCAGGCCTCCCTGTCTATCACCAACTCCTGGAGTTCACTCAAACTCATGTCCATCGAGTCAGTGATGCCATCCAGCCATCTCATCCTCTCTCGGCCCCTTCTTCTCCTGCCCCCAATCCCTCCCAGCGTCAGGGTCTTTTCCAGAGAGTCAACTCTTCGCATGAGGTGGCCAAAGTATTGGAGTTTCAGCTTCAGCATCAGTCCTTCCAATGAACACCCAGGACTGATCTCCTTTAGGATGGACTGGATGGATCTCCTTGCAGTCCAAGGAGAGTCTTCTCTAACACCACAGTTCAAAAGCATCAATTCTTTGGTACTCAGCTTTCTTCACAGTCCAACTCTCACATCCATACATGACCACTGGAAAAACCATAGCCTTGACTAGATGGACCTTTGTTGGCAAAGTAATCTCTCTGCTTTTTAATATGCTATCTAGGTTGGACATAACTTTCCTTCCAAGGAGTAAGCATCTTTTAATTTCATGGCTGCAATCACCATCTGCAGTGATTTTGGAGCCCAAAAAAATAAAGTCTGACATGGTTTCCACTGTTTCCCCATCTATCTGCCATGAAGTGATGGGACCAGAGGCCATAATCATAGTTTTCTGAATGTTGAGCTTAAAGCAAACTTTTTCACTCTCCTCTTTCACTTTCATCAAGAGGCTTTTTAGTTCCTCTTCACTTTCTGCCATAAGGGTGGTGTCATCTGCATATCTGAAGTTATTGATATTTCTCCCGGCAATCTTGATTCCAGCTTGTGCTTCTTCCAGCCCAGCGTTTCTCATGATGTACTCTGCATATAAGTTAAATAAGCAGGGTGAC
>NW_011494732.1:9669941-9684945 GCF_000754665.1 Bison bison bison
TATTTGGAACCAGTCTGTTGTTCCATGTCCAGTTCTAACTGTTGCTTCCTGACCTGCATACAGATTTCTTAGGAGGCAGATCATGTGGTTTGGTATTCCCGTCTCTTTCAGAATTTTCCACAGTTTATTGTGATCCACACAGTCAAAGGCTTTGGCATAGTCAATAAAGCAGAAATAGATGTTTTTCTGGAACTCTCTTGCTTTTTCAATGATCCAGCGGATGTTGGCAATTTGATCTCTGGTTCCTCTGCCTTTTCTAAAACCAGCTTGAACATCAGGAAGTTCACGGTTCACATATTGCTGAATCCTGGCTTGGAGAATTTTGAGCATTACTTTACTAGCGTGTGAGATGAGGGCAATTGTGCAGTAGTTTGGGCATTCTTTGGCATTGCCTTTCTTTGGGATTGGAATGAAAACTGACCTTTTTCAGTCCTGTCACCACTGCTGAATTTTCCAAAATTTCTGGCATATTGAGTGCAGCACTTTCACAGCATCATCTTCCAGGATTTGAAATAGCTCAACTGGAATTCCATCACCTCCACTAGCTTTGTTCGTAGTGATGCTTTCTAAGGCCTACTTGACTTCACATTCCATGATGTCTTGCTCTAGGTGAGTGATCACACCATCGTGATTATCTGGGTCGTGAAGCTCTTTTTTGTACAGTTCTCCTGTGTATTCTTGCCACCTCTTCTTAATATCTTCTGCTTCTGTTAGGTCCATACCATTTCTGTCCTTTATCGAGCCCATCTTTGCATGAAATGTTCCCTTGGTATCTCTAATTTTCTTGAAGAGATCTCTAGTCTTTCCCATTCTGTTGTTTTCCTCTATTTCTTAGCACTGACTGCTGAGGAAGCCTTTCTTATCTCTCCTTGCTATTCTTTGGAACTCTGCATTCAGATGCTTATATCTTTCCTTTTCTCCTTTGCTTTTTGCTTCTCTTCTTTTCACAGCTATTTGTAAGACCTCCTCAGAGAGCCATTTTGCTTTTTTGCATTTCTTTTCCATGGGGATGGTCTTGATCCAGAATCAGGAATCAGATCCAGGAATCAGATTGCCCCAATAATTAATCTTTGAATAATTCCCACCAATATCAGGAGGGATGAGGGAGACAGTAGATTCCATACCACTTCACTTCTGTGTCAAAGTGATGGGGCTTCTACTGTCTTTCATCAAATAACCTTCTCAGCATGCTTTGGAGTCAGGCTACAATACTGAAACTACAGCTCAGTCTTATGCCTCTGAAAGTGGGGAGAGCATTGTCAGTGAATAAGCCCTGGTGAGGTAAAAAATCAAAAAACCAAGGAAAAAGGTCAAAAGAATAAGGAGATTTGGGATTATTGGGAAGGAAAAAAGGAAAAGTCATACAAAGTGTCTAAGACTGCTTTCAATATAAGCACAATTTGCTAAGCACTTACTAGATGCTAGACTCTGTGGTTAACACTGCCCCTCTATCATCTCATTAAGATCTCACAGAAACTAAAGAAGTAGGTGTGAGGTCCATTTTACAGGTGAAAAAAAAAATGAGGCTTAGAGAGGTAAGATGATGCCCCCAGAGTACACAACCACTAAACTGTGGATTTGGAATCTAAACCCTGATCTCTCTGTTTCAAATGGTCCATGCTCTTAGCATGGTAAGACATTGCTTCTCAACCTAGAACAATTAGCTCTGAAATGAATTCTTTAGTCCAAAGACAAAATGTTAATAAATTAAATTGATAAAGAAAGACAAGAAAACAGGAGAAATCATCAGAGTGCATTGTGTATAGTGAAAACAAACATTCGTGTTTGTTTCCCACTGTGTGTGCACATCACCAGATTGTAGCATAAAATGCATTTCTTACTATTGGCTATGGTCCAAAAAGTTTGGAGAAGCACTGCTTTAAGATTTTCAACATCCTCATTCATTGTCTCAACAAGTTTCAAAAAGGTGTGATGAAAAAAAAAAAAAAGGTGTGATGTGCTGTCCAAGGGGCTGGAAACACAAATACCAACCCAGGAGCCCTACCCTAAGGAATCTTAAGTCCAACAGAGGAGCAGACTCTATGCAAATAATGTCACATGCAAAGAGCTCTGATGGAGGAAGCCCAAGAGTGGAAGGAAAAGCGAAGGACAGGGAAAGCTTTGCAGAGAAAAGTCTCCATGAGATGAGTCCTGGAATTATCAAGGCACATAGGCAGTGAGGTTCCTGGGAGAGAAAACTGCTCTCTCATGAATATGAAAAAGGGGAGAGGATTTCCTGGTGGTCTAGTGGTTGGGACTCCGAGTTTTTTCTGCCACGGGCAGGGGTTCAATCCCTGGTCAGGGAACTAGGCTCCCACAAGCTTTCCAGTACAGCCAAAATAAATAAAAATAAAAATTGTAAAGGATAATATTGGGGTGGACTAGGAATCTGTCCTCATTCTTGCTTCATGATCATGATGTTGGCTATTTTTTTGGGCACTAATCATGAGCCAACATACTTGACCCCACTTAGAATCACATACCCAGGAAACATACAAGGCAGGTCCAGGATTTTCTCCTCCAGTTTAAAGATAAGGAAACTGGGCCTAGAGAGTGATTTGCTCAGGGTAGCACAGCAGAAAAAGACAGGGCCAGGATTAATACCTGAGCCAGTAACTTCAGTGTGCATGTTCTTAGTCACTACTATATCATTCTCTCTAACCAAATCATGAAAGAGTTTGGAGAAATGGGAGAAAAAGCAGGAGGAGCGAGGAGTGAGGTAGAGGTTAGGTGATCTTGAGATCAGTCTCTTTATATACACAATCCTGACAAGTCTGTGAGGTAGGCAGAATTATCTTTTCATTTTATATATAATGACAGAGAGGCTCAGAGTGGTGATGTCCTTCTCAACAGCCACACCCGTGTAAGTTCCAGTTCTGAGTTCCCACTGCTCAGGCTCCCAACTCCCTGCTCCAGAAGCTGGAAAAGCCCTGTCTTCCCAGGCCTCTGCAGGGAAGACTTCACTGCTGGCCTATCCGAGGAGGTATCTTGTCTTGCCCTGGAAATGTGGAAGCCACGCACCAGTGGCCCCAAGCCCCAGAAGAGGTGAGGCCACTAATTAGATGAGTCTGTTCTGGTGTCTGCCCAGACTCCAGCAGACAGATGGAGACGAGTCAGGAATCCCAAATCAGTCTGTTTTAGGGCCTTGGAGTCTAGTGCCCAAGTGAGATGACATTTCTGAAAAAATGGCAATGGGGCCCAGCTCTAAGCAGAGAGAACAGGGAAGGGCTGCAGGAGGGAAGGAGAGCGGGAAATGGGTATGAGTGATGAGTTGATGCTTTTCCCCTGAAGGCAAAAAAGAGAGATGAGGACTCACTGATATGATTTTAAGTCCCAGGGAGGGCTGGCATGTTCAGCTCCACAAAGAGCCAAGAGGTTAAGCCTTATTTTGAAGGATTTGAAGCCTTATTTCTCCTCTTAACTACGAGTATTCTCCTCTATAAGAAGGATATAGAGATTGCCACATCTAACACTGACAGAGTATACACTATGTGCTACTTTCCACTATTAACTAGTTTAATCCTGAAAACAGTCCCATGAGATAGACATTTCCACCATTATCCCCATCTTACAGATGAGGAAACTGAGACTTAGTGGCACTTAGGTCATAAGTACAAGAGACAAGGCTTGAACCTCAATATATGCCCTTAGTTATTATATTATCCTGCCACAAGGAAAAGGAAATCAGTGTAGTAACTGCTGCCAACTGAACACACATCTCACCTACTCCCATTTGATTTTCTTGGTATTGGTCTCACCAGTCCCATTTTATTTACGAACAGGGCAACCATAGGTTCTGAGGATCTGCAGGGATGTGTGCAGGGTCCCACAGAGGCCAGGGTTCCACCCTAGGCTGGATTGACTTCCCAGGCCACATGCACAGCCACCACACTCATGGTTCTCTGGTCTGGATAATCATAAAAAATGACCTGGGAGAGGGCTAAACATTTGGACTTCCTAATTCCATTCTTAGAGCTGATTTGGAGTAGGTCTTAGGAATGCTTATGTCTGAAATCCTCCCAAGGTGATGCTAATTATCAGTCACTTGCCAAAAGTTACATGTTAGAATTACATGAAATAATGAGGGAATGCATTAGTAAATTTCAAAGTTCTATAAAAATGCAACAAAGCATGCTTTTAACAGTAATATATTTCATTGCTATTAATAATAACAAACCATTGTAAATGTTGGTGGAAGCATTGGTGAATGCATGTTAAGTTCTAATGAGCATAAAAGCTGAGAAACAGAAGATAGTGACTGACCTCAAGGAGCTAGCAGTCCAGTAATTGAGACAAAGGATGTTTTGGTGTTTTTCCAAGAGTGAGTTGCTAAGGAACATGTCAAGAAAGAATGAGGTAATTCACACTACCGTCACAATATGAAGCCAGTGGACTTTCAATTACCCATGTACAGAGCAGAAGGATATGAATGTGTGTTTAAGTTCCTTGAATCCACTTTGTCAGAGGGTGAGAATGAAAGGTTGGACATACTGTAGCTGACATGGAGGAGTGACTATCTTAGACTATGAACTTAGCAAGCGGGCACGGAGGTGGGGGAATGTGTCAGAAATGGGACAAAACTAGCAAAAGAACATGAATGGATTTACTAGTTTGTCTGACTATGTATTGGGACTTCCCAGTTGTCATCAAAATAGAAAAGAAAAATAAATATTCCAAGTGGTTTAGCATTATTAATTCAAATTGAACTGCATCAGTTTGGCTAGCGTTCTGCTTATGTGCTGATGGAAACCATGACTTGCATTCTCAGGAATGTGCCATCCTCTCTATCCCCACAATTTATAATAATGTTTGATCAGGTCTCTTTTTGTCCACTGTGATTCATTAAAAACCAAAATAAAACACAAGATTCTTGGAGTTCTGTCCATTGGCAATCCTGGCAAAACATTTCCAAATTCCCTAGTGGTTTGCCCACGATCCAACCAGATATTTTGAACTTGGTGATCCAAAGGAGGGTCCAGAAAACCTACAATTTTGTCAAGATTCCCCAGTTGACTTTTATATGTATCCTGGTTTGGGAGACACGAGGAATATCAGTGAATGAATCCATTCACTCAACAATAATTTACTGAGCACCTACTATGCACCAGGTTCAAACTAAGCCCAAGAGCCACATGGATGAACAAAACCAGAGAGGGTCCCCATCTTCAGGAAGTCAAGTCAAATGGTATATATGGAAGGAAGTTGCTCAGTCGTGCCCAACTCTTTGTAAGCCCATGGAACATACAGTCCATGGAATTCTCCAGGCCAGAATACTGGAGTGGGTAACCTTTCCCTTCTCCAGGGGATCTTCCCAACCTGGGGATTGAACCCAGGTCTCCTGCATTGCAGGTGGATTCTTTACCAGCTGAGCCACAAGGGAAGCCCAAGAATACGGGAGTGGGTACCTATCCCTTCTCCAGGGGATCTTCCCGACCCAGGAATCGAACCGGGGTCTCCCACATTGCGGGCAGATTCTTTACCAACTGAGCTATGAGGGAAGCTTAGATGGAAGGAACATAAACAGTCCAAAAACACGTAACATATGTTCTATAAAGGAGATGAACAGAGGGCTTTTGTTGTCAGCCTAATTCAGATTGGGGGTAGGTGAACATTTTAAGCAAGACCTAAAAGATCAGAAGTAAACTAGGGAGAGAATGAGGGAATTGATGGTAAGGGAGAATAACTCCCCCTCTTTATTTATGGGTTTGCTGGTGTCTTCCTTGTGTAGTCCTTGGACCTGAAGCATCAGCATCATCTGGGAGCTTGCTAGAAGTGTACGCTCTCAGGCCCCACCCTGGATCTGCTGAATCAGAATCTACATTCACATGATCCCTAGATGATTCTTATGCACATTCAAGTTCAATATACAGGGACACCCCTGAAACCAGCTTCAATTCTAGGGAGAAAGCTGGCTTAGTTCTACACCCTGTAGCCCTCACACATCTACAGGGGAGCCGTCTGTCTTGGGGGGAAGTAGAGAGGGGAGGACCATTGGGGTGGCCCACATCAAGGAGAAGTTACTTCAGTCGGTGCCCTCCCCCTTCAGCCTTTCTATTGCCCCTGCTTTTCCAAGACAAATTGCTGTGCAGTGTAACAGTCACTTAAATCATCCAAAACAGAGCAGCCCAGCAACAACTCCGGAGCAGCATCATACAATTACACCAAGGAAATCATTTTTACGTTTCATTAGTGCTTTTTAATAGAGAAGATCTGCTCCCAGGTGTGACCACCAAGGGGATAGGTCGGGCTATTCTTGTCCCCTTTCTACCCGCCAGCTTTAATGTGCACATGAATCACCTGGGAGATTCTGACCCATGGTATCTAGGGTGGGGGGAGGAGTGGGAATCTGCCTTTTTAACCATGTGGTGCTAATGCCGCTGGTCATTTGAGTATCAAGAAGGCCTTAGATGCCACAGATAAACCCAGAAGGCCCACGTGGAAACATTCCCGTGCTGATAGTTTTCTCTGCCAAGATCTCATTTAATCCTAACAATACTGCAAAGTGAGGTTATTTAAAAATTATTCCCATTTTCCATCTGAGGCAACCAAGGTTCAGAGCCCATTCGAACCTCAGTCAACTGGATTCCTAAGTCTGGCTGTGAATCAGAATCACTTGGGGACTTTTTCAAAATACATTTCCTAGAAGATTTCAATTCTGAGGTGGGTTCACGCATATGTATTTTTAAAAGGGCCTCGAGCAATTACAATGCAGCTAGTTCATGGACTGACTCAGGGGATTACAGATTAAGATGTCACTACCTGTCTAGAGCAGATCAGAGCAATTCATGTGTATCCCACTTCCTTTAGAGAGTAACTGCTTCTTATTTTCTTTACGTCCTTGACACCTAGCTCAACTCCTGACAAAAAGCAAGGGCTTTGTAAGAGTTATTGCCTCTCTAAATGAATTGAGAAATTGATGGTAGATGGATAGATGCATGAATGCAGGGAGGGAGGAGGCAGAGAGAGAAGATGGGGAGGGAAGAAGGAGGAGGGAGAGATGAACCAAGCTGGGAGTTCCTAGAGCTTGGCATTTACCTACAAACTTGCATTGAGTCCTCAGAAGCATTTTTTAATGTCACAGATATAAATAAGGGGTACTATCTTGGCAAGTGAGCTATCCAAGATGAGATGTCTGTATTTACAGGATGTACTGAAACCCTTACCGACTAATGGACAATGGAGGCGGGGACAGAGGTGGAGGAGGGGAGCATGTCTCTGCCATAAGATGTGGAAGGATGGGGTCAGCCTCTGTACCAGCTGGCGTGACAAGCTCCCTCACTCTGAGGCACTAACCTACAGATGTGGCTGACTTGCAGAGAATAGGCTTCCCGTTCTCTGGGCTCATTTTGCTCCCTCTCTCCTTTCTCCCACTCTCCTTCCCCACCATGCCTCTTTCCTATCTCAATTTCCTTCCCCCCTTTCTGTCTTGTTCCCTGAGGTCTTAGAAACTTCTTTTTGAGGCTACAGGCTCCCCACTTCCACCTTTATCTACACAAAAATTTGGAACCACCTTCTCATCAAGACCCATCCTGCCACCACCAAGAGCGTAGATCCAGTCTTTGGCACAATCATGAAGCAGGAGATGGTAATCTTCATTTCCCATTTCCCCCGACTCTATTGGAATTCAAGCTACCCTTCCTCTGACCCTCACTCAATAGCCATTTCTCCATCGTCCCATGGATTTCAAGAGCATCTTTCCACTGATGATTTTGTAAATTATATCTTCCACCTCAACTCATCCCCTGACCTTTGCACATTCCTCTGTGTGATTAGGATCTCCACTAGGGACTCTAATAGGGATCTTTAACTTAACACATCTCAAACCAAATCCCTGACTCCCCTCTACTCTCCCTGCCGTTCCTCCCCACCTCACTTTGCCCAGTTGTTCAGTCATCCACGACCACTCCCCCTTCACTCCAAGAGCAAAGTCTTCAGCAAGTTCCTATAACTGCACCTTCAAGATGCATACCAAATCTGACCTGTCTTACAACCTCTCTATGGGCCTCCCTGGCGGCTCAGTTGGTAAAGAATCCACCTGCAGCATAGGAGACCCAGGTTCGATCCCTGGGTTGGGAAGATCCCCTGGAGAAGGGAATGGCAGCCCACTCCAGTGCTCTTGCCTTGAAAACCCCATAAACAGAGAAGCCTGGCAGGCTACAGTCCATGGGGTCGCAAAAGTTGGACAGGACTTAGCAACTAAAGCACGACCACAACCTCTCTGCTGCCACTGTGGTCCAAGCCACCACCACCTCTCCCAGATCATTACAACACCCTGCAAACTGGCCTCTGGCTTCTCTTCTTGCCTTTCACTACAACCAGTCTCCACACAGAGGCCAAATGGAGCCTTTCAAGTAGGCATCAGCTGACACCACTCATCTGCTGAAAACATTCTTGAAACTTGCCATCCACCATCCAGACAGCCCACTGTGGCTTTTGAGGGTCTACCCAACCTGGTTCCTTAGACTTCAATCACATTTGCTGATACTCTCCCTGCTCCCTGTCTCTGGAGTCTTTCTGTCCCCAACTCCATGATCCTTTGGACCTCCCGCTGGTCTAGTCTTCACTCAGATACTCACATGGCTCATTTGCTGTCTTTGCTTAAATGTCACCTCCTCAGAGGGTATTTAATATGGTTCCTTTCTGCTGCCCCTGCCTTGTCCTCATTCCACCTTCACTATCTCATTACGTTTATAGACACACACACCTACTCCAACATGTATTTGCTGATTATCTGTCTCCACCCATCAATATGAGCTTCATGAGACCTTTTCTATATTGATCTCAGCTGTATCCATCATGCCATGGACAGAGCCTGGAACATAGTAGTATTTCAACCTTGTTGTTGAATAAATGGGAGAACCATCTGCCCCTACCTTGCTCATTATGTTAATCTGGATTATAAGAACCATGCCTTGTCCCTTATCATGTCCTTCATTCTCCTGGCATCTTGCTTTTCAGCAAATAAGCTTGATAAACGCTTGTTACCTCAGAGCTTTTTAAATAAATAATGAAGCATCCACATCACAGAATTCTACATATTCTCACTCCATTTTTCTTAAAAAGCCATAATCCTTATAGAAAACAAAGAGCATATACTCCAAACTGAGAATCAGATCATGTAGGATTATGGTTAAAGTTCAGTTTCTTCTATGGATTTTTTCCATTTTCTAATTTTTCTACAATAAAAATGTACAATCAAAATATGATTTTTAAAAAATTTCAGTATACTCCTGTTTAGAGGTAAAACAACTATTTAAGACTCTGAGAGTCACTGTACTGAGACCTGGATTCTCACCTCTGCTCCTTACATTGTTAAGTCACAATTTCTTGGGACTTAGTTTATGCCTCTGAAAAATGGGGGCACCATCTGTTATCCTTGATACAGAAGTATGATGAGAGTCTGGAGAAGGCAATGGCACCCCACTGCAGTACTCCTGCCTGGAAAATCCCATGGATGGAGGAGCCTGGTGGGCTGAAGTCCATGGGGTCGCTAAAAGTCGGACACGACTGAGTGACTTCACTTTCACTTCTCACTTTCATGTATTGGAGAAGGAAATGGCAACTCCAGTGTTCTTGCCTAGAGAATCCCAGGGACTGGGGAGCCTGGTGAGCTACCGTCTATGGGGTCGCACGGAGTCGGACATGACTGAAGCAACTTAGCAGCAGCAGCAGCATGATGAGAGTTAAATGGCAATGTCCCCACAGAAATATTTGGGTAGTACATTTTGAGGGGTTATCACTAGTAAATTCTTCTGAGGGCACTGGTGGCTCCTGTGGAGCTCACACCCACTTAGCAAAGACGTTTGCATATCCATGCTTCATCCAAAAGTGTGAGATGGAAGGGCAGTGAAAATGGTAGGCACTGGAGGGAGGCCAGTAGAGTTCACTGGGTAGCCCTTTTGTCTTCCCTGTTAAGTGTTAAGTCACTCAGTCCTGTTTCTTTTCAATCCTATGGACTGTAGCCCATCAGGTTCCTCTGTCCATGGGATTTCCCAGGCAAGAATACAGGAGTAGGTTGCCATTTCCTCCTCCAGGGTATCTTCTCAACCCAGGGATTGAACCTGGGTCTTCCACATTGCAGGCAGACCCTCTACTGTCTGAGTCACCAGGAAAGCCTGGTTTTTGTCCTCTATAGGTTACTATTAGCTAAGTGACCACCCACTGTTTATGGACAAGACCTGAGTTTCAGGGTATTCTGAAAGGACCACTCCAGGGAGGAGGGGATACAGTGGAAGCTCAAAGCAGGAGACAGAACCAAGTAAAACCTTTTCCTTTCTCTTTCTCTTCAGGTCAGATCCAGATTTCCAACTACATCCATAAGCTGCCCAAACACACCAACACATACACACACACATATCTTCATATGACTAAACAGCCTTCATTTAAGTTGTGATGATTTTCCCTTTAAAAATAAAAGTGGGTCTGAGAGTCTGTAATATTTTGTGAAGACTGAGCTGAGTACTGCAGACCAAGGATGACAGCAGACAGAGGTGGCTGGTTCATTACCCTTGCCTAATGTCCCCACCACAGTCTCAGAGAGACAGGCTCATTGGGCAGCCATCAAATGAGAACTCCATTAGGATTCTTCTCCCTACAGGGGCCTCAGTTTCCCCATCTGTAAAATTAGAAGGATAAACTAGAACAGGGAAACAGATAGCTTTATATCTCACATACATCAACTTGAGCTATCTCATTCTTTGAAATCCAAGAGAAACTAGCCCAAACCCTTTCCCATATGTAGCAACAGACCGAGCGTCCTTCCCAAGTGATCTGGGATATTTGGGGGTGGCGTGGAGGGTGTATTTCTCCATCTCCGAGTTCTCCATTTTGCTGAGTTTGGTTCAGTTTATGGATCATCAGTTCAGCATCCCATGTGTTCTCTCATCTTCCCTTATTCCAGCTTCTCACAATGGATGCTCCACCTATTCCTTTATTACCCTGAAATGCCACCAACACAACCAACACAAGGGTCCATGTGTAAGAGAGACGTGTACTGTCACTTTGGGTCAACACACTACTTAAAATAGAAAACACAATATCCTGGTCTTTGAAATCTTTGGCCACTCTGTCATCATGAAGTTCCTATGTTATCTACCTTTCTCTCTGAGGTTCAATTACCCAGTGTGTGTAGCCTCTCTTCCCCTGTAAGCTCCTGTCATCCTCTCTCTTCTCTGCTCTGCCATGACCTTGAATTCTTATTAATTATCCATAGCAATTTAGTCCTCTCTGTTTTGTTCCTCTCAGTTTATGTTCCTCTGGGCCTATCTTCAATACCTTTGCTGCTGCTGCTGCTAAGTCACGTCAGTCGTGTCTGACTCTGTGTGACCCCATAGATGGCAGCCCAACAGGCTCCTCTGTCCCTGGGATTCTCCAGGCAAGAACACTGGAGTGAGTTGCCATTTCATTCTCCAATCATGAAAGTGAAAAGTGAAAGTGAAGTCCTTTAAGAGCCTATAAAAATACATTCCAAGACAAAGACAGTTTTCTAAGAGGAGTTCTGATGCCAACTGTGCATAGCTGTTTTGATGCCTACTCACAAATCTGCCATCAATCCCTAGTTCTATGCCTGAAGCAGACATCACTAATCTATTCACTGCTATTTGTCACTAATGAGGTCTCTTCCCAACAGAGAACTATAAGCAGACACCACCAGTCAATAACAGCTATCACCCTAAGTGTAACATTTTTGCAAATTCTGAGCCCCAGATGACATCAAGGTTTCCTTCCAGATTTGACTTTCTAGGGTCTGGTGAGAACAGAATATTTATTGAGTAAAATTAACTGAGGACATCAATAGTCATTTGCATGGAAATATTCCAGGCAATCTAAATAGGATATACTCCAATGTCAAACTTCCCCCTTCCTTCAGCACCAATAGTCTGCCACGAATCTGAAAGTAGCCCATATTTGCTCATTCCTTTGGATTAAACGGAGAAGGCAATGGCAACCCACCCCAGTACTCTTGCCTGGAAAATCCCATGGATGGAGGAGCCTGGTAGGCTGCAGTCCATGGGGTCGCGAAGAGTCAGACACGAGTGAGCGACTTCACTTTCACTTTGGATTAAAATATAAAAGATCCTGGTTAAATAAGAATAGCACAGTCTCATTCACTGCTCTGAATGTTTTACCCTCATAATTTTCCTTGACTTGATTTCCTTCTAGTCAACCTTCTGAGCTCAGCTGAAATGTCACTTTCTTCAAAAAGACATCTCTGAATACCTCCCCCTTCTCCAAAAATAGATCAGGTCTTCCTCCTCTCACTATGGGCCCTTATAGCACCATGCAGTCCCCCTTAGAATCCTTATATTTAATTATATAAGTATTACTTGTCCACCTTTCTTTTAGACTTCAGCCCTAGCACCAAGATGTGCCTGCACATAGTAGATGCTCAGTAAATATTTGCTAAACGATAAACTGATTATTGGTTAATCAATATCTACTTTCTGGGGTGACTGTGTGACTTAGAGATGCATACTGTATATAACACGTTTAGGAAAGTGCCTGGCACATAGTAAGTGATAATAATAAGGGATAATAATGAGAATATGACTGATACAGAGCTCTGTGCTTTCTCTATATATAGCATCTCATTTTATCATCACAAAACCATACATGAAGGCACTGTGACTGTTCCCAGTTGATAAGGGAGGACACAGAAGCTTAGACAAGTGAAAGATGCAGATGCTCCCAAGTAGTCCTGCTGAGATGGGCACAGGCAGCTTAGCTTCAGAGCTTCTACCTGCTGGTTGTCCAAGAGGGATCAGGGGAGGGGCCTTAGGATGAAAACTTGAAGGTGAGTGAGGTTTCCACCGAAAGTGTAGCAGGTCAGCTAAGGCTTAAGTCCTAAGAGTCAGAAAAGCATGAGCTCAAATCCCTCCCCAGCCACTTCCTAGCTGGGTGACTTGGGCAAGTGACTTGACCTCTCTGAACCTCAGTGTTCTCCTCTGTAAAATGAGGACAATAATACCTCTGTCTGTAATTGTATTATATAGAGGAAACAAGATTCCATAAGGGAAGCACCTGGTACACTGTCTGATACATGATACAGGAGTCAAAATTATTTTTTCTTCCACATTCTCTTCCTTTTTCTTCTTTTCTCTCCCTCCTCCCTTCTTTCTCTTCCCACTGCTTCATCTCTTCCTCTCTTTCTCCCCCGTCTCTCTATACACACACACACACAGACACATACACACACTTGTATATACCTTTTGATTCTTAGAACGTAATTTTTAAGTGGGTAAAGGAGCTGAGTAGAGTTTCTTTACCCACCACCCAGTGGTATATGTGTTTTGGGGAGAACTGGGGCTGTTTCCCCTAATGCTTTGAAACAAAGAGAGCTCAACAGATACAACAGATACAATTAATTGTGCAAACTGCCAGAGATTTGAGAGTAGAGGGGTAAACAGATGCTGCTCTGAGCATTGTGCTCATTAACTCAGAGAAAGGATTCATCTCCTATGCATGATTAACTCCCCATCGTCAGTGATTTGCACAGCAGATGATCAAACGAGAATTCATTATTCCACAGAGAGTTTGTGCACTAGGCATTCAGCCTCCTTGGGACAGCTCTGCCCCACAGATTCCTGGGGTGTCTGTGACTTGTGCCTTGACCCAGGAAGATGCTGCTTGTCTTTGGCCCAGTTCTCCCAAGGCTCTAAAAAGAACAGTGATTCAAAGCAGCTTAGGGTGAGCCATAAAACCTTCCTTTGTTCTATGACTGGAAGGGACCCAGAGTCTGGCTGCCTTTGGTCTCCATTGTGTCTTGCTGTTGCTTGAAGGAACACTTGTACTTTGGAATATAAAGCCAAGAATGGCAGGGCTCATGTTCAACAGAGAAAGCTCCCAGAACCAAAACAAAAAGTCAACCTCATAGATTTCAGGATCTGTAGAGATTTGTCACATATTAATTGAGCTCCTACTGTAGTGGTGGTTTAGTTGGTAAGTTGTGTCCAACTCATGACCCCACGGACTATAGCCCACCAGGCTCCTCTGTCCATGGGATTCTCCAGGCAAGAATACTGGAGTGGGTTGCCATTTCCTTCTCCAGGGGATCTTCCCAACACAGGAGTTGAACCCGGTTCTCCTGCATTGCAGCCAGATTCTTTAACGACTGAGCTACCCTACCATGTTATTACAAATCAAGAACATAGTACCTCCTTCTTCCTACACTGGATGGACAATGTCTTCCTTGAAGGCTACATGAGTACCTTT
Source organism: Bison bison bison (assembly GCF_000754665.1). Taxonomy (NCBI): domain Eukaryota; kingdom Metazoa; phylum Chordata; class Mammalia; order Artiodactyla; family Bovidae; genus Bison; species Bison bison. Next base: position 9,684,153 of record NW_011494732.1, read on the forward strand.
GGTGTTGAGTTAGTGGGCAAAAATCCAATCCAGCCTATGAGAAGTGGTGATGGGGGAAGACATGGAAAATTAGAAAACATAGCTTCCAAAGGTCCCTTTCTAGACCAAGGGCTTATCTGTGATGAATTCTTTACTAGGACTTAGAAACAAGAGAAAAATAAGAACCATCCTTGTGTGAATTTTTCATAGAACTAGATTTATTTCATTGTTAGAATGATTCCTTATTTTGAAACAAAGTCCTTCCTCCCCTTTTTCTCTTTTTGTGTTCAAGTTTCTTTTATGAAATAATGGTGGTGATAAGATTTGAGTGTTTCAAGGTCTTTTTGGCAAAGTCAAAAGTTGCCAAATCTATGTCAGACATCCCTCCCCATCCCTTTTCAAATGTTAGTAGTTCATGAAATCTCTAAATCAGGCACTCATAGCTATATATGAAAGCAATACCAATAAAGTTCTATGGTAACTCAGCAAGAAGGGTGAGAAATCCTCTCATTTGGTTGAAATCAAGAAAGACTTCAAAAGAGTTGATATTTGGGCTGAGACTTTAAAGATAGATGGGCTTTGTAAACCTAGAGCTTGAGGAAGATTTGAAAAGGCATTCCAAGTGGAGGACACAGCCAGATCAAAGGTACAGCGGTGGGAACAGAATCCCACAATGAGTCATACTGCAAAGATGGAATAGCAAAGACCTAGTTTAACCGGCGGAGAAGGCAATTGCACCCCACTCCAGTACTCTTGCCTGGAAAATCCCATGGATGGAGGAGCCTGGTAGGCTGCAGTCCATGCGGTCGCTAAG
>NW_011494732.1:9685045-9690512 GCF_000754665.1 Bison bison bison
AGTCCATGCGGTCTCAAAGAGTCGGACACGACTGAGCGACTTCACTTTCACTTTTCACTTCCATGCACTGGAGAAGGAAATGGCAACCCACTCCAGTGTTGCCTGGAGAATCCCAGGGACAGGGGAGCCTGGTGGGCTGCCGTCTATGGGGTCACACAGAGTCGGACACGACTGAAGCGATTTAGCAGCAGTTTAACCAGCGTAGTGGGTTACAACTTGTGAGCTCCTGCCTCCTATAGGGCTGTAGAGGTATTGCAATGTATTTGCCAATTTTCAGACCATATTTGCCAATGTCTCATCCCTAGTATTTACAATTACTTCAAATCTCTATAGATCTATCTATTCAAAAGCATTACTCAATTCATAAATGCATTTGGTCAACACATGGTTTCTCAAGCCAATTATGTTAAATTATCAGTTGTTAGTGTGGCAATCCAGTTTTTTCAATGTCAGAAAGGGTGGGGATTTTAGATGCAAGAGTGAGACGCATTCATAGCTGAAGGTACTTTCTTTAATCACCTCCCAAAAGTCAGAAGTTTGAGATCCCTGAAAATGTTTGGGGGAGATGCTCTTCATTTAACCACACTTGCTGAGTACCAACTGTATACAAGAAACCATACTTGCCATTACATGGATACAAAGAGAGACAAGACATAATTTCTGCCCTAAAGGCACCGTCATCTGATCAGTTTACTCTCAACACTCACAAGATGAGAAGAGCAAGCATTCCCTCCTTGAATAGTAGAATAGTAAGACAGACTCTTGGAGGAAGTTGGGATTCTGAAAGTTGGCAAGCTCTCTATTAGGAATCAGTTGGAAATACCCTGAGTTACCCCAGGGTGGGTCTTCCCTGCATCTTTTTGTCAAGATATTCACTCTCATGCTACATAAAAACAGGCTTGACACACTTACTTTGTTTAGTTTCCATTCTGCATCCTTCATCCAGGCCATTGAAATGAACTTCACTGGTGCATCCAATTCTGACACACTTTACAGGCTCAATGCATCCATCCCCCAGATGCTGTGGGTACTGGTTACGATGCTCACATCTGCCTTGGGGGAGAACTGCTCTCAAACAGGAGTCACTCCATTCAGAAAGCCACTTTGGGCACATCCCCCCTCAAAGACATCCTGTATCCAATGACTAACTGACCTGGAATTAGAAAAGGCTCAACCCCTTGTCTCAAGGTGGATCAATCCTGCAGCACAGTTCATGCTCCAGAGTTCCCTGTGGGATCGCTTTGTGGGCTAGTCTCCAGCTCAGACTACATCCTTGTTTACTTCCTTATTCTGCACTTTCCTGCCTCCCCAACTCTCCCTGCTTCTGAGAGCTCAATCTATCACATACAATGAGAACCCCAGGGAACCCAACCTAAGATATCAACTTTGTACTTTACCCTCTAATGCAATACTGTTGTTAATAATAACTAACAGTTCTGAACTCCTACTAGACTCCAGACAGCCTGGGAAGAGCTTCATGTAGCTTATCTTTGAGGACCGCAAAGTTTCAGTATCATGACACCCATTTCACAGATGGGAAAACTAAAGCTCTGAGAGGTTGTCATGTGTGGCATCCCTAACATGTTTCCCTTGGCCTCTCAGAAGGAACCGGCGGGGGCAGGGGGGTGCACTTCTCTTTCTGCAGAACAGTTGTTTGCTCCCCTACATGTTCTTTGGAGCTCCTCGACCTTCCTTCTACTACCTTTGCACCTCTCATACCGTCCTCCTCTGAAAATACTGGTCAGTTATGTGGGTTTCATTACTCAAGATCTCCTAGGGTAGAAAATTCAATTGATTTCCATCTATTTTAGTTTTCTCTCAGAATGGCTTTTTTAAATTGGCAACAAGCACTTTGGTTCTCCCAAGAATTGTTCACTCGACAAAATGTTCGTAGCATTTTTAATAGTTATGTGCATCAAGGGGAGAGAGGATGTCCCACCACCATCTCTTCCAGATGCTGAAAATAATCGACAAGATCTGGGTCAACTCTAGAAACACAGAGGCTTCTCTCTTCCAAAAAATCAGGCCTCCGTGCCAGCAGAGTCAAAGGGGAAATAATGTGAAATTCTAAACCCTTTCCTGAAAGAAAGAGCAAAAGAGAGTGAGGATGACTTATATCGGCCATCTCTAAAAAACGGGGTGTATGGTGGGCAGAGCTAGAGGCAGAGGGAAACAAGTAAGAAACATACCTACATGCTTTGCATAGGCTGTTCCTTCTACCTAGAATGTCTTCTCTTTTTCTCCAAGTACTGAACTCCTAGTCATGCTTCAAAGCCCAGTTTAAAGGTCATCAACTCTAACACTTATATGAGCTTCCCCAGCCCCCAGTAGTCACTGATTTCTGTGGACACACAGAGTACAATCCACTCTCAGAACACAGAATGGCAGGAAGAGCTCATTTCTGGGTGAGATGACCCAGGATCAAATTCTCACTCCATCACTTTTTTGCAAGTCTTTCGACTTCTCTAAGCCTCAGTCTCCTCATCAGTAAAATGCTAGTGCACACAAACAGCACTCTGCCTGGAACATGGTAAATGCTTAGTAAAATGGCAGCAAATTTCTTCATTACTATCATCATGATAACTCCCTCCTCTGAATTCCCATAAGCACCGTTTTCCTATTGTCCATTCCATTAATTTGCTATTTACTCTAGATGGCCTTGTTTTGTTAATTAACATCTCATGTGCATATCTCCTCTCCTTAACTACACTGCAAAGTCCCTAGGGACAGGATTGCATCTTATACTTTTTATATCCTGCACAGCTGTGAGAACAGTGCCAAACACGTAGTACGTGCTCAAATATTTGCTGAATAAATTCTTAAAGCATTGGCTATGAGTATAGGTGCTTATTTTATGTGGCAACAGAATAACATTTTGTATTTACATTCTTGTTTCCAAGGCTAATTGATGTGGGTCTTATAATCATAAAAACCCCTCTAAACTCTCCCCTAATAGTGGCAGAAGCCATCAATTAAACAAACCATTAGATGTATCAACAATCTATTAATCCGCTCTAAGTGCAGGGACACTGGCTGATTTTTCAGCTGTCTGGCTGCACAGAGGGATTGGATTTAACTGGAATATTCAGTTTGGTTTCCAGCTCTCCAACAGCACTGCTTACTCTATGAAATAAGGATTAGATGATAATGGAGCTAATATAAATATAGAGATAAAGATATGCAGACAGAATAGTTCCCGGCATATTGTAAATCTTTAATACATGGCAGCTCTAAAAACTGGGGGAGAAAGTAGAAGAGGATAAGAGAAAGGAGGTTCAACCCTGGCTCTGCCAACTTGCCAGCTGTATGACCTTGGGCAAGTCATTTGATCTCGTTGACATCCAAGTATTCTCGTAAGTAAAACAGAGATAAAAATATCTGCACTGCAGGGCTATTTCAAAGATTAAGTTAGATGATATGTATAATACGATAGCTGTCTATATTGGCATAGGTGACAGTAGAGACAAAGGGACAGAGCACCTGCCCCCATCAAGTTCAAAATCTAGGGGAAGACACACATAATCAATTATGACAAGAGAACAGTAAGTGCTGTGACAGGAGATTGTACAGAGAGCTGACAGGACACACAAGAAGGGAAGAGATGAGCCAGGGTCTCTGTGGTGGTGTCACTGAAGGGTTTCCCCCCAAAGGATATGCCACCCATTATGTTCTTATCACCCAACTTCATACGCACCCTCCATCATCTCTGCGGAGAAGCTGAGCTGTAACTAAATAAATCCCCAGAAGCTGCATCCTTGTAAGATATAAGCCAGAGGAGACCACAGGCTGAAGGAGGCTGTATTTGTTTTCTAGGAGTGCCATAGCAAAGTGCCACAAACTAGGTGGCTTAGAAAACTGAAATGTATTATCTCACAGTCCTGGAGGCTAGAAGTCCAAGATCAAGGTGTCAGCAGTATGGGTTCCTTCTGAGAGCTGAGAGAATCTGTTCCATGCCTTTCCTCTAGCGTCTGGTGTTTTGCTAGCAACTGTTAATATCCCTTGGCTGGAAGCATCACTCCAATCTCTGCCTTCATGTTCTCCTGGACTGTGTGTGCATCCAAATTTTTAATAAGATCACCAGTTGTTTTGCACCACTATGCTCTATACCAGCATGGGGTCTTCTCCAGTGGCTCAGTGGAAAAGAATCTGCCTGCCATGAAGGAGACGCAGGTTCGATCCCTGGGTTAGGCAGATTCCTTGGAGGAGCACAATCTACTCTAGTATTCTTGCCTGGAAAATCCCATGGACAAAGAAACCTGGTGGGCTACAGTCCACAGGGTTGCAAAAGAGTCAGACATGACTGGGCGACTGAGTACGCACACAATCCACCCTGGTATCATCTTAACTAATTACATCTGCAATGACCCTATTCCCAAATGAGTTCCCATTCTGAGGTATTAGGGACTAGGACTTCACCATATGAATTTGAATGTGTGTGTGTGTGTGCATGTGTTGGGGGGAGTACAATTCAACCCTTAAGAAGGGCTGAAGGGACTGTTCCTTCTTCCAGTCTGCATCCTGTTCCCATCAGTGTCAATGGTTCTCCCCTGATCCTGGGCAGTACCAGTTGGTTCCAGAAACAGCAGTCAGCTCCTGTGCCCAGGTGTTTACTCTCACATTCTCAGAAACAGCTTCATTGCACCCCATCAGTCACCAGTATCAGCTGGCCAGAGTCACCCCTTCCAATGTACCAGCGCCATGGGGACCCTTCTCCGAGCATCTAGATTCTGAAACCTGGCCTCTTCCCTTTAAGAATTAGCTTCTTTCTGCCTGTCAGAGGCAGCCTCAGACATGGCCCCCCATGACCCATGCCCCCTGATATTTGTGCCCTTGTGCCATCCCTCCCCTGGCGTGCAGGATGGACTTGCTGACTTGCTTCTACTAAAAAACAGCAAAGATGATGGGAGGTCAAAATTGCAGAGATTAAATAATAAGGCTGTGGCCTCTGTCAAAGATATTTTCTCTTGCTTCCTCAGTCTGATGAAGTCAGCTGCCATGTTGTGAGCTGCCTTATGGAGGCCCACATTGTGAGGAACTGAGAAAGGCCTCTGGTGAACAGATGGTGATAAACTGAGGGCATCAGTCCAACAGTCCACGGAGAACTGAATCCTTCCAACAGCTACCCGAGCGAGCTTAAAAGCAGATCCCCTCTCAGACAAGCCTTCAGATGAGACTCCAGCCTCAGCTGCCACCTTTACATTGTTATGGGAAACACGGATGGAGAAGATCCAGCTAAGCCATGCCCAGGTTCCTGACCCACAGGAAATACGAGACAAGAAGTGGTTGTTTGTTTGTTTTTCCTGCACTTGGTCTTTGCTGCTATGTGCAGGCTTTCTCTAGTCTCAGTGAGTAGGGACTACTCTCTAGTTGTGGTGCATGGGTTCTCATTGCAGCGGCTTCTCTTGTTGCAGAGCATGAGCTCTAGAGTGAGCAGGCTTCAGTAACTGCAGTACATGGGCTCTGTTTC
>NW_011494732.1:9690612-9703772 GCF_000754665.1 Bison bison bison
TTAGTTTCCCTGTGGCATCTGGAATCTTCCCAGACAAGGGGTTAAACCCATGTCCCCTGCACTGGCAGGCAGATTCTTAACCACTGGATCACCAGGTTGTTTTAAGCTACTGAATTATGGAGTAATTTGTCACACAGCAGTGAATGACTAATCCGCTGCAGTTACTATCTCTGTGACCTCAACATTCTCTTTTCATTTTTCCATCTTCCAGTAAGTGCTTAACTAACTCCCTATTAAATTCTCTCAGTCAAATTAATTCCTATGACTTCTATTTCCTGATTTGGACATCAACTGACACAAGATGACATCTAAATTGTGACCTTTAAGACAAGCAGGGACTAACTACATAAGAGGATGGGAAAAGTGTTTCAGGAAAAGGAAATAACATATGCAAACGCCTGGGCACCATTCATTCTTTAAAACATAATTTAATAAACACCTACTACATGTTAGGCCTGGTTCTGGGAATGTGATTATAAATGAGAAAACAAGGTCCTACCCATATGAACATTATAGTGGCATGTTCAGAATAAGGTAGCAAAGAGAAAAGAGCCAAGAGCAGTTTGTCAGAGACAGCCCCAGGGACACATGCATCTCATTAAGATAGGAGTGCTTGCCTTGGCCTTCTTAATCTAGGTACAAGATCAGGAACTACCTCCCAGCTTCAGCATCTCATCTGTGAAGTAAGGATGGCAATGTCTCTCTCCCAGGACCACAGCATCGACCAGATGAGATCTGAAAGTGAAAGTGTTAGTCGCTCAATCATGTCCAACTCTTTGCAACCCCATGGACTGTAGCCTGACAGTCTTCTCTGTCCACGGGACTTCCCAGGCAAAAATACTGCAGTAGGTTGACATTCCCTTCTCCAGAGGATCATCCTGACCGAGGTATTGAACGTGGTTTGACAGATACTTAAAGCAGCTTTGTGTAGTAGACAGAGATTTACTTTTGTAGGACATAACAGTTCTGCTTTACTAACCCGCACTCTTAACTCAGAATGATCCAAGTTCTTCATCTGCCCACGTGGCCAGCGGCACTCTGTTGGCCTGGAGCTGGCTGCAGACAATGCCTGGGTTAACAGGATTAAACAAAGAGCCTGTTGCTCCCAGCTCCAGCCAGTGGGTTGCTGGCCATTGATAAAAACAGGCTGTAATACAAAGAGCAACCTCCCCGTGGCCATCCATCCCATAAATCATCAGCTACCAAGGGCTATTGAATTACCTTTAGAAGATGGATGACACCAAGATGGAAGGCTTGCTTGATAAGGTTTCCCTTTGAATAATTCCATGTAGAAAGCTGTGTTTGAGAAATGGGGTCTTTCTACCAGCTCAGCCCCATCCATGCTGTCTCTGCCAGGTGCTTTCAAGATAAACATGTTTCCTTATGGACTGCCAGAGCATCCAGTGTGACAAAGGAAGAAAACTTACTGTCAGGCCCCAGGAAAATATCTACTTCTGCCCAAGACACAAAAGATGGTTTATTTTATTATTGTTATTCATGATTTATAGTACTAACTTGTTAATAATAGCTATGATTTATTAATCATATTCTATGTGCCAGGCAATGTGCAAAGCATTTGACCTCATTAAATCCTTAAACAACCATATGAGGAAAGTTGTGTTACTCTTTCCATTTGGTTGCTGAGAAAATTAAAACTCAGAGAGGTAATATGACTTTCTCAAGGTCACACAGCTAGTAGCTTGGAGCTGGAACTCAAACCAATGCTCTTAAAAGGAATCAGCAAACTTGTCCTGTAAAATGTCAGATAGTAAATGTTTTGGGCTTTGTGAGCCATCCTGTCTCTGTTGCAACTACTTATGTCTGTCCTTGTAGTACCAAAACAGCCATGGATGATACATAAGCAAGTGGGCATGGGTTTGTTCCAATAAAACTTTATTTACACAAACAGGCAAAGGGCCTGATTTGACTAGTGGACCATGACCAACTACGGCAACCTCTACTCTTAGCAGTTATATAACTCTGCACGTGAACTTTGTAGTTTCCTCTACTTCTTTATTTCCACATAGAAAATGCACTGGCTCCTCATGGAGTTACTTGTAGTTACTTCATTTATTCAATTCATTTATAATTCCTTTACTACCTTCTCTAAGGTCCTACCTTTAAGGAAAATACAGAGATCCTGCGAGAGGGGAGAAGTAAAATGAGTCACAGATTTCAATCATTCATTGTGTAAGTGAGGAAAAGACTTGTTAAACTGCAATAACAATAAATCCCCAAATCTTAAACTTAGGAAGGAACTTCTTAAGCTCAGCACTATTGATCTGGGGGCTGGATAATTATTTGTCATCTTGTGCATTGTCGGGGAAGGGATAGAAGGGGAAGGTTAGGGAAGTTTTTCCCATGGAAGTGTCAAAAACCCTGAGGGGTGTGTAGGAATCAATAGATAAGGAGAAGGAGAAAAGAGTTGTAGGCAGAGAAGTGGGAAGGAACCTGCTGTGTCAGGGGAACTAAAAGATCAGTGAGATCAACATACAGAAGGTAAAGGGTGCGTGGTGTATGAAGCATGCTAGGAGGACGACAGGGTCAGGATAACCAGGGTTTTGTAGACCAGTCTAGAGCATTTGGTTTTGCTCTTACAGGCAATGAGAAGTCACCTAGTTTTAAGGAAGGAGTCAATAATATACTTTGCATTTTGAACAGGTCATTCAAGCCACAGTGTGGAGAATGGCATAATGTGAAGAATGTAAGGAGATGGATCAGCTGAGTGTTACCACCTTTCAGGTGAGAGGTGATGGAAGCTCAGACCAGAGTGGTGGTGAGAAAGACAGAGAAGAGTGCATATATTTGTGAGATTATTAGGAAATGAGATGTCAAGAGGGCAGAGGTTTTCAGGCTGTCTTCTCCATTTGTGTCCTGTAAGCCAGATGGATGGTTATGAGGTTCACTAAGATCAGAAACACTGGAGAAGGACCAGGTTTGGGGGCAGGGGGTCAGGGAGACATATAGTAGACTGTGAGCTTAACAAGTCTTCACAAGGTGGCCAGGTGAAAATATCAAGACAGGCAGCTGTCTGCAACTCAGAGGAAAGATGAGGGTGAGGTTATTAATATAAGAATTATCAAAACCTAGATGCCCAACCCTTGCACTGCAGCCTGTGGCTTGGACCCCAGTCCCTGGCTTCATCGTTTGTGGCTAGTTATCCTTGATTAAATTGCAGTAACTGTAACAACTCTACAAAGATAGAGCTGTTTTTCTGCTTCCCTAAGAATTTACTCATTCATTCATTCAACAGTCCTGGATGATACTATGTACCAGACTTTGTTCTTAGGGGCTGATGCTACAGCAGTAAATGAGGACAAACAAGGTTACAGTCTTTATAGAAATTTAGTATTTTATGGCTTCTTCCTTTTGTGTGAATTGCTCACAATAAGGAACTCCTGCTCTCCCATGTCTGGTCTGGAGTAAATGACCCTACATTGCAGGAAATGCTTGCCTGTAAAATGATCTCAAAAATTTAATAGGAAGATAGAATTATAGCATCTCAACTTTTTATTGTTAAGACCCATTTTGTTCAATGATGTCAAATAGATTTCTTCTCACATGCCAACTTTAACTGATTGATAATGGCTGCCTGGAGAGAGAGAGGCTGAGAATGATTCAGCCAGAAAAAAAGAGTGATCAATTTGTGATATCTGTCAGGCTTTGTATGGGATAGTGGGATGCAATGTGTTCATTGTTCTGACCTCAACTCTACCTTTTCATGTATTGCTGAATTCTGCTTAATAATATCTTGTTAGGGCTTCCCTGGTGGCTCAATGATAAAGAATCTGCCTGCAATGCAGGAGACTTGGATTTGATCCCTGGGTTGGGAAGACACCTGGAGGAGAAAATGGTAACTCACTCCAGTATTCTTGCCTGGAAAATTTCACGGACAGAGGAAACAGCCTGGCAGGCTACAGTTTTCATAGGGTCAGAAAGAGTCGGACACCACTGAGCACACACATGCATAATATCTTAAGAGATTTTGTGTCTATGTTAAAGATATTGGTCTATTATTTTATTTTTTATATCGGCTTTTCTTGTGAGAGTTATGCTGGCCTAATGATATGAGTTGGAAACAATTATTTTCTGAAAGGGTTTGTGTAATCTTGGCATGATTTTATCCTTAAATATTTGATAAAATAGGCCTATAGTTGTGGTGGAGAGAAGTCAAGCAGAGGTTTTAAATTATGAATTCAATTCCTTAAACAGACACAGGGCTTTTTAGATTTTCTATTTCTTCTTCTGTTAATTTTGGTATGTCATATTCTTTGAGAAATGTGTACATTTCATTTAAGTTGTCAACTTTAACCCATTAATTTAAAAGGTGTGACACTAAACTTTAGATATGACAACTGACGGGACCCAGGACACATACAGTCAATTACAGATGATCAAGTATAAAGCAGGTCTTCAGAGGCTGAGTCAATTGCTCTCTCAATCTGCCATATCCAGATGTATTCTACTTGCAAAAGCCACAGGAAAATTGTCTAAGGATCTTCTCCCAAATGATATATACATGTATTTTAAATGTACACATGCTGCAATATTTAGCATAATCTGGTGATAGAGAAAGCTGCCTAGGGTAAAAATCACCATTAGCACCAAACTGGAGCATCAGATTTTAACCATCTTAACCTGCCAAAGCCTGAAGCTTTTTGGGGGAAAAAACTTATGGTTCACCAGAAAGAGAAACCTACTCTGTTTAGGCTGCCCTGGGATGCATCCCAGGCTGCTTTGCCCTTGGTGCCCTCAGCTGAGTACAAGAAGCCAGCCTGTCTATGCACATTACACCACCCTGAATCTAGGCCTGGACATAGGAAGAAAAGTCCCTAGGGACCTTCTCTGCCTGACCTGACCTACTTAGATGTGACATGCCTAATGAGAATGGAAATGGAGTTGATGGGGATGGACAAAAAGGCAGGCTCGAAGTGGCCCAAGGGAGATGAGCTCACAGGACTTGGCTCAAATTGCTCCTAGGGGAAGGTCTCTCCAGAGGAGAAGCATCTGTTAAATCTGGACACATCAGCACCCTGCTTAAAATTTTTCAGTGACACCCTTGTGCACTCATGAAATCATCCAAACTCCTTCAGGTGGCCTCCAGGGCACTGCATGACCTGATGGCTCCATACTTCTTTTCTATCCTCCCCACAACCACTGTCTACGTTGAGTGATACTGACCTACTTTTGCTTCGCCAATGGCTCAAGCAGTAAGGAATCCACTGCAATGCAAGAAACACAAGAGACATGGGTTCAATCCCTGGGTCAGGAAGATCCCCTGGAGGAGGAAATGGCAACCCACCGCAGTATTCTTGCCTGGGAAATCCCATGTACAGAGGAGCCTGGCAGACTACAGTTCATGGGGTCACAAAGAGTCAGACACATTTTGACCTACTTTTAGTTCCAAAATGGTAACATACTCTCCCTGCCCTCAGGCCCTGGTGTGAACTGTTCTGTTTGCCTAAACAATGTTCTCCCTCTGTTTCCACTTGCTTTGTCCTCCTTGATCTTCAGGTCACAGCTTAAAAATCACTGACTCCAATAGCATTTCCCAACACAAGTCTGGGCCCTCCCGTGTGCTTCCACAGCCCAGTGCACTCTCTTGACTCTGGAACAATTGGCCTATCCATGTGCCAGTTTCCCTCCCTATTCTGTGAGCTACATGGCCTCCCCACCTGAGTCCCACAGTCCTATGAGGAAGTGCCTACTTGGCATCTTCATTTGGATGCTTATAAATATGTTGGACCTAACCTGTTTGATATCAAACTTCCAATCCCCCCTCCCAAACTGTTCCTCCCACAGTCCTCCCCATCTCAGGAAATGGCAACTCCATCCATTTAACTGATAAAGCCAAAAACCTTGGAGTCATCCTCAACTCCTCTCATATCATCACATCCCACATCTTATTCATCAGCAATATACCTTTCCAAATACATCCAGAGTCTGGCTGTACCCCAACAGGCAAGTGAGAGAAAAAAAAAAAAACAAACCTATAAATGTTGCATAATAAGCAAGTTAACACGGGGAAAGTGGAAACTCCCCAGTCCAGCTGGGGAGCCTCTGAGAGTGTGGTGAACACACCTCAGAATCACCCCACAGAGGATGGGGATGGGACATTAATCCATCAAATTCCATGCCTTCCCCAATGGTTGAAGGTTGCTCTGAGGGTGTCAGTTTCTCTGCACTTCAGGTTTTACCAGAACTCAGCAAGATGAGCTCTCAGGCAGAGAGAGGTAAGCACTGTGGTAAAAAGCTGTCAGCAGCACACTCAGAAATGTTTGCAGTTAAGAAAAAGTCAGGTGGACCAAAGGGTTGCAAGCTGGGGCACCTACTGGGGAAAAAAGTCTCTGGTAAGAAATTGGAACCTCAAGCGTATATGCGCTGTGGCATGGGGGTCTGATTTTTACACTCCCTGCATGATATACATGATATATCTTCAGTAAAAAAAAAAAAAAAACTAACCTAAGTCTGGATTTTGAAGCTCTTGAACCTCAGGAGGAACAAAAGCAAAAACACTGCATAAAGATGGAATTCATTACCAGAAAGGTCTGTTAGGGCTTCCACCCCCTGCACAGAGTCCTTGGACAGCAAGCTAGACCAGTGGAAATGACCAGCAGAAAGAGGACAGTCCCAATCCCCCAGTGTGGCGCTTCCCCCATGTGGATACAGTGATCAGAGTGAACTGAGAGGATTAGGTCACCAAGGACATGTCAAAAAGAAATAGGCTGACAATGAGGTACCTATACACACCTATCATTGTGGTCATTGTTTAGTCACTAAGACATGTTCGACTGCTTTGTGACCCAATGGACTGTAGCCCATTAGGCTTCTCTGTCCATAGGATTTCTAGGCAAGAATACTGGAGTATATTGCCATTTCCTTCTCCAGGGGATCTTCCTGGCACAAGGATTGAACCCATGTCTCCTGCGTTGGCAGGAGGCTTCTTTACCATTGAATCATCAGGGAAGTCCATGCACACCTATTAGAATGGCAAGAGTACAAAACACCAACAAAACAAAATTCTGAAGGGATGTGAAGCAACAGGATCTCTGTCACACTGCTGGTGGGAAATTAAAATGAGATAGCCACTTTGGAAGATGATTGGGCAGCTTCTTATAAAATTAAACATACTCTTACCATGTGGTCCAGGAAACATGCTCCTTGATACTTTGCAAAATGAATTAAACACTTATGTCCACACAGAAACCTGCTTGCAGATGTTTGCAGCAGTTTGTAGCAGCTTTATTCATAATTGCCAGACCTAGAATCAACCATGTTGTGTTTCACTTGATAAATAGGTGAATAAACTATGGTGTACCCACATAGAGAAGACATGGAGGAACTAAGGTTGCTCCTTAATGCATCTTACCAAGTGAAAGAAGTTAGTTTTAAAAGACTTTAAAAAGTCTTTAAAAGACTAAATATATATTTATTTTATATATTCTAGAAAAGGCAAAAGTAAGGAGATGGTAAAAAAAAATCAATGGTTGCCAGGGTCTGGGATGAGGAGGGATGAAAAGGTGGAGCACAGAGGATTTTTAGGGCACTGAAACTATTCTGTATGATACTACAGTGGTGGATACATGCCATTACACATTCCTCTGAATCCATGGAATATATAATACAGAGTGAACCTGAATGTAAACAATGGAGTTTGGGTGATTATGATGGGTCAATGTGGGTTCATTGATTGTCACAAATGTCCTACTCTGGTGGAGGATATTGATAGTGAGGGAGGCTGTATACCTGCGGGGACAGTGAGTATAGGAAACTCTGTACTCTCCACTTAACTTTGCTATGAACCTAAAATTGCTCTTAAAAAATAAAAATCTATTAAACAATGGAATATTACTCAGCCATAAAAAGGAACAAAACTGAGTCAGCTGAAGTGATGTGGATGAACCTAGAGCTTGTCATACAAAGTGAAGTAAGTCAGAAAGAGAAAAACAAGTATCGTATATTAATACGTATGTGTTGAATCTAGAAAAATGGTATTGATGAACCTATTTGCAAGATAGGAATAGAGGCGTGGACACAGACAATAGACTTGTGGACATAGTGGGGGTAAGGAGGGGGGAGGGCAAATTGAGAGAGAAGTACTGACATATATATATGCTGCTGCTGCTGCTGCTAAGTCGCTTCAGTCATGTCCGACCCTGTGCTACCCCATAGACGGCAGCCCACCAGGCTCCGCTGTCCCTGGGATTCTCCAGGCAAGAACGCTCAAGTGGGCTGCCATTTCCTTCTCCAATGCGTGAAAGTGAAAAGTGAAAGTGAAGTCGCTCAGTCGTGTCCGACTCTTTGGGACCCCATGGACTGCAGCCCACCAGGCTCCTCCATCCATGGGATTTTCCAGGAAAGAGTACCGGAGTGGGGTGCCATTGCCTTCTCCTACCACGTGTAAAACAGATAGCTAGTGGGAAGCTTCTGTGTAGCACAACAGGGAGCTCAGTTTGGTGCTCTATGATGACCTAGACTGGTGGATGGAGGAGGGTGGTAGCAGGGAGGCTCAAGAGGGAGGGAATATATGTACACGATGTTGTACATCAGAAATTAACACATCATTGTAAAGCAATTACATTCCAATAAAATTTTTCTTAATCTATTAAAACAAAATAATACTCTCTTCCTCTCTCCTTCCCACCTCAACACAGCAGAAAAAGGAGGAGGAAAGTGTAGGGAGCAGGGGAGTGAGGCCAGAGCTATCCCCTAAGTCCAGTCAATGCTAGGAAACAAAAGGGGGAAATTTAAATGAAATATGTCAATTGAAAAATGGCCTAGTGACTATGCTATTTTAATATACCAAGGAGATTGAAGAGTTATGGAGTCTAACTTATCAGGTAGCAAGAAGGTGGGATATGGGTGGGAGGTGTAAAAGAGACTGGCTTCCTAGCAGTTACTGAGGAAAATAAAATAATCTCATGTTTATTCCTCAGTGAGAAAAGACTACTCAATTAATCAGGCTCCAGAGGCAACCTCTGGGCTCTTTTACAAATCAGATAATTCTCCCTTGTTTCTTTGCTGAATGTTCACCCTATGTATACCACACATACACACACACAAACACACACACAAGGCTGAGAAAAGCCTTTGTGGCTGGCAATATTCTAACACCTGCTCTGGTCTTGTTGGCAGCACACAGGGCATTTAACACGAATATGCTCTGGCTCTGCTGAGAAGCAGAGTATCAATAACAATCACAATTACAAAATCTCACATTTCTATTCCATTTTGTTTCAGGAGGTTTAAAACACTTGGCAGACCTTCATTCATTAGCATGGGTACACACACTCACCAACCATGGGAGGAATAGCAATTGTGAGGTGCGCCTGCCCAAGCCTGATATGGTGTTATAAGATCCCAGGACATCTGTCAAGACAGTTACATGGAACACCATGTCCTGCAACTGTTCTGCAAAGGTTGAGACAACAATTCCCTCAAAGAACTCCCTGTCTCTGGTGGTCAATGGGTTGCCATATCGATGTTTCAGTTTTATCTTAAATGGTTATTTCTTCTCTACTTTGACTTGGGTCTCATCTCCCAGCTTCTAGGGATATGGAAAGACTGACGAGGCCCCCAGAGAAGAGTTTCCTAACTACAGTGAGGGCCATGGTCATGACCCCACCTGCTGCAGCATACTTTTCCTCTTCCCCACAAAGCACGTCAGCTATCAATTAAAAACTTAGCCAAGTGCAGGAGGCAGGGGAATGACCTGATCCTTATGACTTTCCAGGATCAGAGGAATATAAATGGAAATGAGTTAAGACTGGGGTGAGAAGCTTCTCACAAGTCAAGTTCCTTCCACCACAGGACCTCTGCTAGGGCTGCTCCTTCCACCTGGGACACACCAACCCTATGCTCTCTCCCTCACTTGATTTAATTCCAGCACATCCTTTAGAGCTCAGCCCAAGTCACCTCCCCAACTCTGATGCAAACTTCTTTGTTAGATCCTCCCAGGGAAGCAAGTTACTTTCTCCACATTCTGTTTACTTTGCAACAATTTACCCATTTTTGAGATTATTTAACTATGATCTGTCTCCCCTATGTGGACTCTAATTTGCTTACCAACATAGCCAGAGAATTTATCACACTGCCTGGTATAGCAGATACTCAATAAAAATTTTAATGAATGAATCAACAGATCCTATTTTATTGAGAAATGCACACATTCAACAAACACTCATTTCATTGAATAAATTAACCAATATCTTTAAAACTGGCTTAATGTTAGTACCTAATTAATAATAAGGCCCACCTAATAAAGCTCAATATTCAGAAAACTAAGATCATGGCATCTGGTCCCATCACTTCATGGCAAATAGATGGGGAAACAGTGGAAACAGTGTCAGACTTTATTTTGGGGGGCTCCAAAATCACTACAGATGGTGAATGCAGCCATGAAATTAAAAGATACTTACTCCTAGGAAGGAAAGTTATGACCAACCTAGATAGCATATTAAAAAACAGAGATATTACTTTGCCAACAAAGGTCCGTCTAGTCAAGGCTATGGTTTTTCCAGTGGTCATGTATGGATGTGAGAGTTGGAGTGTGAAGAAAGCTGAGCACCAAAGAATTGATGCTTTTGAACTGTGGTGTTGGAGAAGACTCTTGAGAGTCCCTTGGACTGCAAGGAGATCCAACCAGTCCATCCTAAAGGAGATCAGTCTTGGGTGTTCTTTGGAAGGACTGATGCTGAAGCTGAAACTCCAGTACTTTGGCCACCTCATGCGAAGAGCTGACTCACTGGAAAAGACCCTGATGCTGGGCGGGATTGGGGTTAGGAGGAGAAGGGGACGACAGAGGATGAGATGGCAGGATGGCATCACCGACTCGATGGACATGAGTTTGAGTGAACTCTGGGAGTTGGTGATGGACAGGGAGGCCTGGCGTGCTGTGATGCATAGGGTCGCAAAGAGCCAGACACGACTGAGCGACTGTACTGAACTGAACTGAACTGAATAGAGCTATTAGGAGAATTACATTGTTAATGCAAATAAATCTCTTAAATGTTGCCTGCACATAACAAACACTCAATAAATAGGAGTTAATCTTATTGTTTATATCAGTATCCCCATAATAGGAAGATGCTTTGAATTATTATGTAAAGGAGTTTTCTTTTTTATTTTTACATTTTCTGATAACCCAGCTCTTCCTTTGGGGCTTCTCTGGTGGCTCAGCAGTAAAGAATCCGCCTGCCAATGCAGGAGATGTGGGTTTGATCCCTGGGTTGGGAAGATCCCCCAAAGAAGGAAATGGCAACCCACTCCAGTTTTATTGCCTGGGAAATTCCATGGACAGAGGAGGCTGGTGGGCTATAGTCCATGAGGTCACAAAGAGTCAGACACAATTTAGTCATTAAACAACAATAGCCCTGCTTTCAGCCTGGGCAGTATTTTTCAGATGTGGAAACAGAGGCTTAGAGAGCCCCTAAGCTGTACAGCTGGTAAATGGCAGATCTTGGATTCCAATCCACTTCTCTCAGACTCCAAAACATTAGGGTTTAACCCACATTTTCTCAAACCATCTAGAAATTGTTAAATGAATGAAAAAAACAGAACTTCAACTTTATTCATTTGAAAGATCAGCTTATTTTTTATTTGTCCTCTGAAGAGAAAGTATCATTTTGCTGAAGAATCACCATCATTACAAAAAGTACCTAAATGATGATAATCCCATGTCTAGCTAAGAAATAAATTATCCTCTTTTATTATAAAAAAGACAATGGTGTACTGATGCATTATTGGAAACAATTATCTCTATACTTGGTTTGGGCTATAGCTCACCGTAAGTTGCTGCTTCAGCCAATATTGTTTAAAGGTGGTGATTTTGTTTTGTTTTGTTTTAAGTCCTGTGAAATGTATTTTAAAAGCAAATAGGAGGTCCTCATAGTCAACAAAAGAGCCCAAAATGCAGTGAAAGTGAGTGTTAGTCACTCATTCATGTCCAACTCTTTACAACGTGATGGACTGTAGCCCACCAGACTCCTCTGTTCATGAATTCTCCAGGCAAGAATACTGCAGTGGGGAGCTATTCCTTTCTCCTGGGGATCTTCCCAACCCAGGATTGAACCTGGGTTTCCTGCACTGCAGGCAGATTCTTTATAGTCTGAGCCACTAAGGAAGCCACTGAAATGCAGTATCTGGGTGCAATTTCAAAAACAACAGAAAGATCTCAGTTCATTTTCAAGGCAAACCATTCAACACCACAGTAATCCAAGTCTATGCCCCAACCATTAATGCCAAAGAAGCTGAAGGTGATGGTTCTATGAAGACCTAGAAGACCTAGAACTAATACAAAAAATAGATGCCCTTTTCATCACAGGGGATTGAAATGCAAAAGTAGGAAGTCAAGAGATAACCTGGAGTAACAGGCAAGTTTGACCTTGGAGTACAAAATGAAGCAGGGCAAAGGCTAACAGAATTTTGCCACGAGGATACACTGGTCATAGCAAACACCCTCTTTCAACAACACAAGATGACTGTACACATGGACATCACCAGATAGATGGTCAATACCAAAATCAGATTGATTATATTCTTTGCAGCTAAAGATGAAGAAGCTCCATACAGTCAGCAAAAACAAGACCTGGAGCTGACCATGGCTAACATCATGAGCTCCTTACTGGAAAATTCAGGCTTAAATTGAAGAAAGTAGGGAAAACCACCACTAGACCATTCAGGTATGACCTAAATCAAATCCATTATGATTACAGAGTGGAGGTGATAAGCAGATTCAAGGGAATAGATCTGGTAGACAAAGTGTCTGAAGAACTATGGAAAGAAGTTTGTAACACTGTTCAGGAGGTGGTGACCAAAACCACCCCAAAGAAACAGAAATGCAAGAAGGCAAAGTGATTGTCTGCCGAGGCTTTACAAATAGCTGAAAAAAGAAGAGAGGCAAAAAGAAAGGGAGAAAGGGAAAGATATACCCGAATGGATGGAGAGTTCCAGAGAAGAGCAGGGAGAGACAAGAAAGCCTTTGTAAGTGAACAATGCAAAGAAATAGAGGAAACAATATAACAGGAAAGACTAGACATCTCTTCTCTAAACAAGCCGCCCCGCGTGGATGGAAGAAAGGCTTTAGCCTCTGCTGGAGTGGTGGCTGCGCGGTGCTGGAGCAGCAGCTGCGTGGTGCTGGAGCAACTTTGGCAATACCCCAC
>NW_011494732.1:9703872-9707477 GCF_000754665.1 Bison bison bison
CAAGGGCAAAGGAGAAGCCCCAGAAAGATGGTAGGAGGGGCGAAATCACGTTTAGAATCAAACCCCATAACTGCCAGAGACGCTCAGAGGGCTCAAACAAACCTTATGCACACCAGGACCCAGAGACCCCCACAGAGACCAAGACAGAACTGTGTTTGAGTGTCTCCTGTGGAGGTATGGGTCAGCAGTGGACTGCCGCAGGGGCAGGGGCTCTGGGTGCATCAGACTTGGGTATGGCATAAGCCCTCTTGGAGGAGGTCGCCATTAACCCCACCATAGAGCTGCAAAAACAAGTCTATTTCACAGGACTGGGAAATAGACTCTTGGAGGGATCAAACAGAACCTTATGCACACCAGGACCCAGGAGAAAGGAGCAATGACCCCACAAGAGACTGACCCAGACTTGCCTGTGAGTGTCCAGGAGTCTCTGGCATAGGCGTGGGTTGGTGGTGGCCTGCTGCAGAGTTGGGGGCACTGAGTGTAGCAGTGCATTGTGGGAACATTTGAAGAAGGTTGGCATTATCTTCATTACTTCCACCATAGTTTGAAGTGAAGTTGCTCAGTCATGTCTGACTCTTTGCGACCCCATGGACTGTAGCCTACCACGCTTCTCAGTCCATGGGATTTTCCAGGCAAGAATACTGAGTGGGTTGCCATTTCCTTCTCCATGGGATCTTCCCAACCCAGGGATCGAACCCGGGTCTCCTGCACTGTAGGCAGACGCTTTACCGTCTGAGCCCCAGGGAAGCCTCCCACCATAGTTTGGCCCCAGGTAAATAACAGGGAGGGAACACAAACCCACCCATCAACAGAAAATTGGGTGAAAGATTTACTGAGCATGGCCCCACCCATTAGAACAAGACCCAATTTTCCCCTCAGTCAGTCTCTCTCATCAGAAAGCTTCCATAAGCCGCTTACCCTTCTCCATCAGAGGGCAGACAAACTGAAACCCACAATCACAGAAAACTAACCAATCTGGTCACATGGGCCACAACCTTGTCTAACTCGATGAAACTATGAGCCATGCCATGTAGGGCCACCCAAGATGGACAGGTCATGGTGGAGAGTTCTGACAAATGTGGTCCACTGGAGAAGGGAATGGCAAACCACTTCAGTATTCTTGCCTTGAGAACCCCATGAACAGTATGAAAAGGCAAAAAGATAGGACACTGAAAGATACACTGCCCAGTAGGTGTCCAATATGCTACTGGAGGTCAGTGGAGAAATAACTTCAGAAAGAATGAAGAGTCAGAGCCAAAGCAAAAACATACCCAGTTGTGGATATGACTGATGATGGAAGTGAAGTCCGATGCCGTAAAGTGCAATATTGCATAGGAACCTGGAATGTTAGGTCCATGAACCAAGGCAAATTGAAAGTGGTCAAACAGGAGATGGCGAGAGTGAACATCGACACTTTAGGAATCGGTGAACTAAAATGGACTAGAATGGGTGAATTTAACTCAGATGACCATGATATATACTACTCTGGGCAAGAATCCCTTAGAAGAAATGAAGTAGCCATCATAGTCAACAAAAGAATCCAAAATGCAGTACTTGGATGCAACCTCAAAAACGACAGAATGATCTCTGTTTGTTTCCAAGGCAAACCATTCAATATCACAGTAATCCAAGTCTATGCCCTGGCCAGTAATGCTGAAGAAGCTGAAGTTGAACAGTTCTATGAAGACCTAAAAGACCTTCTAGAACTAACACCCAAAAAAGATGTCCTTTTCATTATAGGGGATTGGAATGCAAAAGTAGGAAGTCGAGATACCTAGAGTAACAGGCAAATTTGGCCTTGGAGTACAAAATGAAGCAGGGCAAAGGCTAATAGAGTTTTGCCAAGAGAACGCACTGGTCATAGCAAATGCCCTCTTCCAACAACACAAGAGAAGACTCTACACAAGGACATCACCAGATGGTCAATACTGAAATCAGATTGATTATATTCTTTGAGGCAAAGATGGAGAAGCTCTATACAGTCAACAAAAACAAGACCAGGAGCTGACTGAGGCTCAGATCATGAATTTATTGCCAAATTCAGACTTATATTGAAGAAAGTAGGGAAAACCACTAGACCATTCAGGTATGGCCTAAATTAAATCCCTTACAATTATACAGTGGAAGTGACAAAAAGATTCAAGGGGTTAGATCTTGATAGAGTGCCTGAAGAACTATGAACGGAGGTTTGTGACACTGTACAGGAGGCAGTGATCAAGACCATCCCCAAGAAAAAGAAATGAAAAAAGGCCAAATGGTTGTCTGAGGAGGCCTTACAAATACTGAGAAAAGAAGAGAGGCCAAAGGCAAAGGAGAAAAGGAAAGATATACCCATTTGAATGCAGAGTTCCAAATAATAGCAAAGAGAGATAAGAAAGCCTTTGTCAGTGCTCAATGAAAAGAAGTAGAGGAAAACAACAGAATGGGAAAGCCTAGAGATCTCTTCAAAAAATTAGAGATACCAAAGGAACATTTCATGCATAATGGGAAAGATAAAGGACAGAAATGGTATGGACTTAACAGAAGCAGAAGATATAAAGAAGAGGTGGCAAGAATACAGAGAAGAACTATACAAAAAGATCTTCACCATGCAGACAATCACGATGGGATGATCACTCACCTGGAGCCAGACATCCTGGAATGTGAAGTCAAGTGGGCCTTAGAAAGCATCACTACGAACAAAGCTAGTGGAGGTGATGGAATTCCAGTTGAGCTATTTCAAATCTTAACAGATGATGCTGTGAAAGTGCTGCACTCAATATGCCAGAAAATTTGGAAAACTCAGCAGTGGCCACAGGACTGGAAAAGGTCAGTTTTCATTCCAATCCCAAAGAAAGGCAATGCCAAAGAATGCTCAAACTTCTGCATAATTGCACTTATCTAACACACTAGTAAAGTAATGCTCAAACTTCTCCAAGCCAGGCTTCAACAGTATGTGAACCAAGAAATTCCAGATGTTCAAGCTGGATTTAGAAAAAGCAGAGGAACCAGAGATTAAATTGCCAACATCCGTTGGATCATCAAAAAAGTAAGAGAGCTCCAGAAAAATATCTACTTCCACTTTATTGACTACGGCAAAGCCTTTGACTGTGTGGATCACAACAAACTGTGGAAAATTCTTCAAGAGATGGGAATACCAGACCACCTGATTTGCCTCTTGAGAAATCTATATGTAGGTCAGGAAGCAACAGTTAGAACTGGACATGGAACAACAGACTGGTTCCACTAGGGAAAGGAGTACGTCAAGGCTGTATATTGTCACCCTGCTTATTTAACTTACATGCAGAGCAGAGTACATCATGCAAAATGCTGGGCTGGATGAAGCACAAGCTGGAATCAAGATTGCCAGGAGAAATATCAATCACCTCAGATATGCAGATTATACCACCCTTGTGGCAGAAAGTGAAGAAGAACTAAAGAGCCTCTTGAAACTGAAAGAGGAGAGTGATAAAGTTGGCTTAAAACTCAACATTCAGAAAACTAAGATCATGGCATCTGGTCCCATCACTTCATGGCAAATAGATGAGGAAACAGTGGAAACAGTGACAGACTTTATTTTGGGGGTTCCAAAATCACTGCAGATGGTGACTACAGCCATGAAATTA
>NW_011494732.1:9707577-9715131 GCF_000754665.1 Bison bison bison
GCTATGGTTTTCCCAGTAGTCATGTATGGATGTGAGAGTTGGACTATAAAGAAAGCTGAGCACTGAAGAACTGATGCTTTTGAACTGTGGTGTTGGAGAAGACTCTTCCTTGGACTGAAAGAAGATCCAACCATTCCATCCTAGAGGAAATCAGTCCTGAATATTCATTGGAAGGACTGATGCTGAAGCTGAAGCTCCAATACTTTGGCCACCTGATGTGAAGATCTGACTCATTTGAAAAGACCCTGATGCTGGGAAAGATTGAGGGCAGGAGGAGAAGGGGACAACAGAGGATGAAATGGTTGGATGGCATCACTGACTCAATGGACATGAGTTTGAGTAAATTCTGGGAGTTGGTGATGGACAGGGAGGCCTGGCATGCTGCAGTCCATGGGGTTGCAAAGAGTCAGACGCGACTGAGGGACTGAACTGAACTGAACTGAGATCTCTTCAAGAAAACTGGAGATACCAAGGGATCATTAATGCAAAGATGGGCACAATAAAGGACAGAAATGACAAGGACCTAACAGAAGCAGAAGAGTTTAATAAGAGATGGCAAGAATACACAGAAGAACTATACAAAAAAGGTCTTAATGACCCAGGTAACCATGATGGTGTGGTCACTCACTTAGAGCCAGACATCTTGGAGTGTGAAGTCAAGTGGGCTTTAGGAAGCATTACTATGAACTAAGTTAGTTGAGTTGATGGCATTCTAGCTGAGTGATTTCAAATTCTAAAAGATGATGCTATTAAAGTGCTCCACTCAATATGCCAGCAAATTTGGAAAACTCAGCAGTGGCCACAGGACTGGAAAATGTCAGTTTTCATTCCAAAGAATGTTCAAACTACCATACAGTTGCCCTCATTTCACACGCTAGCAGGGTAATGCTCAAAATCCTTCAAGCTAGGAGTTAGTGGTATGTGAACTCAGAACTTTCAGATGTACAAGCTGGATTTAGAAAAGGGAGAGGAACCAGAAATCAAATTGCCAACATCCATTGAATCATAGAAAAAGCAAGGGAATTTCAAACATCTACTTCTGCTTCATAGACTATGCTAAAGCCTTTGACTGTGTGGATCACAACAAATTGTGGAAAATTCTTTAAGAGATGGGAATACCAGACCACCTTTCTTGTCTCCTGAGAAACCTGTATATAGGTCAAGGAGCAACAGTTAGAACCAGACATGGAACAATGGACTGGTTCCAAACTTGGAAAGGAGTACATCATGGCTGTATACTGTCACCTTGCTTATTAACTTACATACAGAGTACATCATGTGAAATGCCAGGCTAGATGACTCACAAGCTGGAATCAAGATTGCCAAGAGAAATATCAACAATCTCAGGTATGCAGATGATTCCTCTCTAATGGCAGAAGGTGAAGAGGAACTAAAGAGCCTCTGGATGAAGATGAAAGAGGAGAATGAAAAAGCTGGCTTAATCTCAGTATTCAAAAAACTAAGATCGTGGCATCTGATCCTATCACTTCATGGCAAATAGAAGGGGGGAAAAGTGAAAGCAGTGACAAGTTTTGTTTTCTTGGACTCCAAAAGCACTGTGGATGGTGACCGCAGCCATAAAATTAAGACGCTTGCCCCTTGGAAGAAAAGCTATGACAAACCTAGACAGTATGTTAAAAAGCAGAGACATCACTTGGCCAACAAAGGTCCATACAATCAAAGCTATGGTTTTTCCAGTAGTCATGTATGGATGTGAGAGTTGGACTATAAAGAAGACCGAGTGCCAAAGAACTGATGCTTTTGAACTGTGGTGCTGGATAAGACTCTTGAGTGTCCCTTGGACTGCAAGGAGATCAAACCAGTCAATCCTAAAGGAAATTAACCCTGACTGTTCATTGAAAGGACTGTTGATGAAGATGAAGCTCCAATACTTCATTTGGCTACCTAATGCAAAGAGCTGACTCACTGGAAAAGACCCTGATGCTGAGAAAGATTGATGGCAAAAAGAGAAGAGGGCAGCAGAAGATGAGATGGCTGGATGGCATCATCAACTCAATGGACATGAGTTTGAGCAAACTCTGGGAGGTAGTCAAGGACAGGGAAGACTGGCATGCTGCAGTCCATGGGGTCACAAAGAGTTGGACAAGACTGAGGGATTGAATGACAGGAGGCCCTACAAGAAAAATCGATGATTGTATTTCCATTTTAATGTAAACATTTAGTGTTCAACCCTCCACTTCACCATCTCATTAGCATTTGAATGCAAACCCTCATTGCAGGTAATTATTTCAAAACCTTTTTAAATTTTCAGGCAGAGAAAGCAAATAGAGCAAACTAGAGGCCCTAGCTGACAGGTGATCAAATACTATAATCATGACAAGGGTGGGGGGCAGACTGTAGGAAATGGGAAAATATCAGCTTCAAATCCACCTCTGCCTCCAGGGAGCTACTCTGGTGTTTATTTGGATTTTCAGAGAATCTTTGAGCTTTTGTTTTGCAAATATAGCACCTCCAAAACATAACAATAAATAAAGTGGATTTTATGATGGTCAGTTTAGGCCCTAAATGGCCAAAATTTCCTTTTCTCCTGTTGAGGAGTCACCCCCTCTGAGAACACTAGAGGACTCCTTGGCTAAAACCCCCAGTCAGAAAGAAAAGTGCTATTTGAAGCCCAGTGCCCTGCCCGCCTGGTGACCTTGTGTCCGGCCTCCAAAGTCACAGAAAGCAGCCTGTACTCTTCCCGAAAAACGTTTAGCCAGTCTGCATATCCATCCACCCAGCACGCCAGGTGTGATTGAGGCAATTTAGGCTGAGTGCAAAGTGCTCCATTTCAGGCTGAAATCACGCCAAAGACTCCTTACAAAAGCTACATTCAGCATCTCCAATTCCACTTTCCATCCCGCGCATTGTCTGCCATTATTACCCAGGATTCCAAAAGCACTTGGCCATGTTAAATAAGAGTCAGGAAGAAAAACCACAGCAAGGGACTGCTGGAGGAGGCAAAGCTGGAATAATGAAGAGGGTCTCAGCCAGAGATGTCAGCTGAGCTCTGAAAATAGATGCGGCTTAATGAGCAGGAAGGAGGTTGGGTTTCTCCAAAAAGGCAGATTCAACCAGGTAAGAACTAGATCGCCTCGGTTCATCACCTTTGGAGGGTTGTTTGGCAGGACTCATTAAAACTAAAAAATGCATGTGCTCTAGGATCCAGACATCTCTCTTCCTGGCAACTCTCCTAGAGGAAAATGCAGATAGATGCAACATGCACAAGGAGGGATACGCGATTTTCAATACTGAGTTGCTTGTAAGAGCCAAAAGGCAAGAAATGATCTAACATCCGTCTACAGGGGAACAGACACACTGTGGAATACTATGCAGCAGCAAAGGGATTATGCCCTAAGCGAGATAATAATGTCCACACATACCTGTCCAGAGCTCCCAGATGTTCCAGAAACTCTCCTAAGTGCCTCCCACACATTGAACCATATTACAGTCCTCCAGTAGGTTCTGTAGTTATGATTGCAGAGCAACTCCAGCACCAAGATGTGAAATGACCTGTTATGAATGAAAGTCTGTGTGTGCAAAGCACAGTGAGCCCAAATGACCCCAAAATGTCAGAGTTTGGAGCAGAAAAAGGTTTAGTGCAGGGCCACACAAGGAGAACGGGGGGCTCATGCCTTAACCAGTAGCTACGGGAAAGCTTTCATCTAAGCCCTTTTATAGGAAGGGTGAGAGGGGGGTGTGGTTAGTTGTTGCAAGCTTCTTGATGTCAGATGCTTTGTTCTGTAGTCAGATCACCTCAGATAACAATGTTCTATAAACCTCCACCAAAACAAACGTTACTCTGTTCTGACAAGAGCAAGTACAGTCCCAAGGCTCTGAGGTCCAGGTGCCCGCTAAGAGGAGGGGTGCCTGCACAGGGTAGATTACCCTGCCCAGGTCTTCCCATCAGCGTCCAGCTCCAGATGAGGAGGCAGGTTTCAGGGGGCAATATTATCAGAGCCAGGTCTCCAGACCCTGCTCAGCCACCATCACCGGGAGACCCTGCAGCAGGCCCTCAGGCTCCTCAAGACGCCCAAATAGGGGCTCGGCGGCTCGGACTTAGAGACCTTGGAGACCTCGGAGACCTCTACTGCCACTAGGTCGTGGAAGTGGGGATGAGGGAGAGGTTCACGGCTGCTTTGAAGCTTGGGCCTGGCCAGTGGGCAGTTGCAGCAAGGGTTCTAGAACTCTGTGGAACGCAGCTGTTGGTCTGTTCCTGGGCCCTCAGCTCACCTGCTGTCTGAGGCCAGAAATCCTGGGGGAGAGACAGCCCCAATCCGCCTCTCACCACGTTCTGTGCCGTGAGGATCACTGCCAGGTTGGGAGCTTGACCACTAAGAGTAACTAACGGCTAACAGTCGAGCATTGAGGGCTTCACGCTAAGGGTCCAGCCAACGGTTTAGGTTGCAGCAACGGTCACTCGCTAACGGCTGCGTGCTGGTCCCGCCCCCTACTGGCCCCGCCCCTATTTTTACACTCCGGACGATCTGAAAAGAAAAAGTGAAGTCGCTCAGTCGTGTCCAACTCTTTGCGACCCCATGGGCTGTGGCCTACCAGGTTCCTCCGTCCATGGATTTTCCAGGCAAGAATACTGGAGTGGGTTGCCATTTCCTTCTCCAAAGGTAAGTAGTGGCTAACAGTCGAGTGCTGAGGGCTTCACACTAAGGGTACAGCTAACGGTTTTTGTTGCCATAACTGTTGCTCGCTGATGGCTGCGTGCTGGCCCCGCCCCTACTAGCCCCTCCCCTTGTCGGCCCCGCCCCTATTTTTCCACCCGGGAGGATCTGCTGCTGCTGCTGCTGCTAAGTCGCTTCAGTCGTGTCCGACTCTGTGCGACCCCATAGACGGCAGCCCACCAGGCTCCCCCGTCCCTGAGATTCTCCAGGCAAGAACACTGGAGTGGGCTGCCATTTCCTTCTCCAATGTATGAAAGTGAAAGGGAAGTCGCTCAGTCGTGTCCAACTCTTCACGACCCCATGGACTGCAGCCCACCAGGCTCCTACGTCCATGGGATTTTCCAGGCAAGAGTACTGGAGTCGGGTGCCATTGCCTTTTCCACTGGAGGATCTGAACCGAGCTTAAATGAGAGAGAAAGGCAGCAGAGTTTAGACTGAACCAATGATAGCTGACTTCTCTGCATACTGTGACCCCATTCTAGAGACCAGAGACCATACTCAAGCTTAATCTTCTGGGCCTATTTGGAAGTCTGGCTAATTAATGGCTGTAAAAGCAGTTTGGACTTTGCAAGCCTTTTATAATATGCCTCATTTAGACATAATGGCCTCAAGATTACCTCTGGCATCTTCAAGAAAATTAAAAATCCAGTAGACAGTGGAATTGTCTCAACGTGATTTTCCTATTAGTTTTATTTTTATTATGATTACAAATAGCAGCATTACTAATGGTACCTTGGGCCAGGAAACCTTTCCCGGGAAGGTTTTGCCGTTTTCCCATGTCTATAGCCTTATTTATTGGTCTTTTAGCCAGCACTGTGCTGGCTCCGTCCTCACGTTATTTAACATTCACCAAATGGAGGAGAGTTGGAGGGCTCCTGAACATGTCAACCACTACATAAGGAAACACCGTTTGTTACCCTCCAGCTTGACAATACAGGTCCTAATGGATATTTGTCTAATCCTTGGCTCCAGATAAGCAGGTGTCTGGCATGTGTGGGCTGGACAAGATGTGGTGTTCTGGAAGTCTAGGACAGCATGTGGTGCAGAAAGATGGCAGCATACAAACTGAGTAGAGGAGGCATGACTAATAATAAAAACAAAATATCTCTATCCACCCATTATTTGCAAATAATCATAGTACCACAACCAAGTGAACAGAAAAAAAAAAAATTGCAGTAACACCCAGAAGTTCCTAGGGTCTAGTGATTAAGAATCCAATGAAGGGGACATGGGTTCAATCCCTGGTTCAGGAAGATCCCACATGCCACAGAGGAACTAAGCTTGTGCACCACAACTACTGAGCCCATGTGCGTAGAGCTTGCGCTTTGCAACAAGAGAAACCATGGCAATGAGACGCCTGTGCACCACAACGAAGAGCTGCGCCTGTTCACGGCAGCTAGAGAAAGCCCACGAGCAGCAATGAAGGCCTAGCACAGCCAAAATTAAAATAAATACATTTCAAAAAAAAAAAAAAAAGTTTCTTGCATCTCCGATGAAGATGAAAGGATCATGATCAGGGATGATATGGCCAGAAATGAAACCCAATCTCTGCCTTATCAGCACAGACAACTGCTACCATTACTCATTACAGACACTTCAGTTAATATTAGTCACTCTGAGTTTAAAACACCACCCCCTGCCAATGCTGCTCCTAAAAAGTTGGGTGGGTCTGCCACCATGATCATTCAAACATGGAGTCCACTCATATCTGTGTACCAGCATTGCTCATCTTCAAACTGAAGTTTTGCATAGGTGAATCAAATTGATGGGACTAAGTCAGAGGCAGGCCAAGGGCAGTTAAGAGTGATCCGCCCACAAAGAATAAGAGTGTGCATGGTTAAAAGAGAATTTAAAAGCAATATAAGACTAACTACAATCACCCAACTTTATATTTTTACCATAAGTCAGTAATTCTAAACAATGTCAGAGATAATACATCTCTAGGTGGGGCATCCTTCCTCCTTACAGGCCACGAGATTAGTTTATATTTTTGTGCCTCTGGTACCAAAGAGGGATGCATCTGTCAATGGGGATAACAATAGAACCTATCTCATAGAGTTGTGAAAAAAATGAATCTATTATAAAAACATCATCTCTCATCAAATTGATCTAGAGACAGTAATCCTAATAATTCCAGCAAGTTTTTGTTTTGGTGGAAATTTACAAGGCAATTCTAAAATATATGTGGAAAATCAAAGAGCCAAAATTATCACAAGGAAGAAAAAGTCAGATGATTTTCACTACTGGAGATCAGGAGTTATTATAAAGCCAGAGAAAATAAGCGAGCGTGCTTTGATACAAGAAAGATAAATAGACCAGTGAAACAGCACTGAGAGCTAAGAAACAAATCCACACATGTAAGGACACCTAATTTATAAAAGAGATGCCATAGGAGAGCAACGCAGAAACTATGGCTTTTTCAATAAATGGTGCTGGGTCAATTGGCCATACATATGGAAAAATCTGAATCTTGATCTCTAATTCATACTATACATAAAAATCAATTCCAGGTGGATTGCAAATCTGAATGTGAAAGGGGAAAAAAGATAGTTTCTAAAAGACAATACAGGAGCATGTCTTGAACTTGAAATACACAAAGATGTCCTAAACAAGACAAAGGAACCAGGAAGGGTGAATCCCCATCATACAGTTGATTCAGAATAAGAAGGAATCCACAAATCAAATTCCTTACAATTCCCATTGCTTAGCTTAAGTTTCACTGCCTTCAGTTCAGCTCAGTTCAGTCGCTCAGTCATGTCCGACTCTTTGCAACCCCATGAATCGCAGCACGCCGGGCCTCCCTGTCCATCACCAACTCCCGGAGTCCACTCAAACTCACGTCCATTGAGTCGGTGATGCCATCCAGCCATCTCATCCT
>NW_011494732.1:9715231-9715404 GCF_000754665.1 Bison bison bison
GCCTGGAGAATCCCAGGGACGGGGGAGCCTGGTGGGCTGCCGTCTATGGGGTCGCACAGAGTCGGACACGACTGAAGTGACTTAGCAGCAGCATACCTAACGAGGGCTTCCCTGGTGGCTCAAGTGGTAAAGAATCTCCCTGCAGTGAGGGAGACCTGGATTCAATCCTTGGG
>NW_011494732.1:9715504-9729611 GCF_000754665.1 Bison bison bison
CACCCAGGACTGATCTCCTTTAGAATGGACTGGTTGGATCTCCTTGCAGGCCAAGGGACTCTCAAGAGTCTTCTCCAACACCACAGTTCAAAAGCATCAATTCTTCGGCGCTTAGCTTTCTTTACAGTCCAACTCTCACATCCATACATGACCACTGGAAAAACCATAGCCTTGATTAGACGGACCTTTGTTGGCAAAGTAATGTCTGAACCTTTCAAAATCTTAGAATGTTCAGGCTGGAGCATCGCGAAGGAGGAAGGAACTCCGCATGTGCTTTTCTTAGGAAACTTCTCTGTCTAGGCTGCTTTTACAGAGGCAGTGACTCTGATGTCATGTACAGTGATTGTTTACTATGTGCCAGGCACCGTGTAAAGCACTTTGCAATCATTTTCTTATTTATCTGTATTTCAGCCAGTGGTTGATGCCTGCCAGTTGGTGACCATGGAAACCACAATACCAGAAAATCTATCTTCCAATCTCTCTCCACTACCTCATCCTTTAACAACCGAAGTTTCTAACTTATAAAATTAAGACTCCAAGAATCAATCATGAAATTGAAGTTTAAATGAGTGCTTCTTGTTTGTTTTGTTCAATTTACAGTAAACCCGAATATCAAGTTGATGATTTAAACTTTTAAAACTATATTCCCATGCATTTCTTTATAGACTGTCTATGAGATAGCTACAGCAGGCATTGTCATTTCCACTTTCCAAATGGGTAAACTGAGGCACACAAAAAACACCCATGATATCTGAAACCAGGACTTCCCTGGTGGTCCAGTGGTTAAGCATCTGCCTGCCAATTCAGGGGACATGAGTTCAATCCCTGGCCTGGGAGGATCCACATGCCTTGGGCCACCTAAGCCCATGTGCTACAACTGCTGAACCAGCACACTCTAGAGCCCATGTGCTACAACAAGAGAAGCCCTCATGCCACAACTGGAGAGTAGCCCCTGCTTGACACAGTGGAGAAAAGCCCTGCACAGCAAAGAAGACTCAGCATGGCCAAAAAGAAATTAATTAAATTTAAAAAATTTTAAAGATCTAGAACCAGTGCTAAATATTTCAAGTCATATCCAACGGTAATGGAAGAGTTGGCTAGTCAGTTTGGCAGAGGCATGCACAAGTCAAGAATGGGATTGTTATTTGTAATTGTCTCCTCATAGGTGAGTAACTACAGAGGGTGATGCAGTAACATACTTGGTCTTCATTTAGCCTCATTCAGAACCCCCTCACCTTGTTCATAAACTGGTTCTCATGCCTCCAGCTTTCCCTGATTCCACACACCTCACAGCAACACTTTCAGATTTATCTTTCTACAACAGGGTTCTGATATGTTATTTCCATGCCCCCAAACCATCAACAGTTCCTCCTTACTTTGTTAAAATATAAGATTTGTAATCAAACACCAATCAGAAAAAAAAAAAAACCTTGGGTTCACTGAGTGGTTTTGGTCTACTGACTTAACTTCTCTGAGTCTCAATTTTTTTGTCTGTAAAATGGGGTAAGACTAGGGTTGATGTGAGGGTAAAATGGACATTTTAAGTAGAATGGCTGACTGCACTGATGTGCTGGTTTTAAAAGATAGAATGAAACACTTGATTCAGTTAATGAGAAAAAAAACCTTTCTTTTTTCTTTTTACTATTTATACCTTGCTGTGCACCATGTTCTATGCTCACACTTTTCATGCAGGCCATTATCAAATCTTCACAACTACCCCTGAGGTAGGAATTACTATTTTTGCATTTTATATACACAAGGAAACTGAAACTCAGAGATGTCACCCAGCTGGTAAATGGTAGAGTTTAGTTTTAAATTCAGATCTCACTGAGTTCAAAACTTATACCCGTCACCTACATCAAAGTCACCTAGGGGCAGGGCTCACAAAAATTCAGATCTCTGTGCCCCAGTCCAGAATGCTAGACTACCAACAGAATCCATTCTTCCCTTTTTTAGTGGCTAAGAATATGGCTGCATAGCTAGAAGACTATTTCCTCATGATTTTTGCAATTAGATGCAGTCATGTAACAAGTTTGCACCAATGGAATGTAAGCAGAAGTCACGGGTACCAGTTTCAAGCCAAGATGAGTAAGATATAGATGCAGCTTCTTCTTCCATTGACTGGAAGCTGGACATGGCAGGAACTCAGTCCTGGCAGAATAGATGACGACAAGTTTATAGAAGGCAGAAGAGCATCATGATGGAAGGATCTCGGACCCCTCTGGCCTATGGGGTTCGGTTATCAACAGCTGTACAGCAAACCACCCTAAACTGGCACAGTGTTACTTCCACAACATTCTGTTGGTCACAGAGCAGTCATAGGGCCTGCCCAGATTCAAAAGGAGGGCACATCAACCTCATGTCTCCATGAGAACAGGATCAAATAATTTGTGTCCGTCCTTAATCTGCCACATCCCTTGAAGTTATACACCAATAAGCCACATTCACCTTGAATTGCAATATGTGTGTGGGAGAAATATATTCTTTGTTCCCTAAGCCATGTTGTTTTTTGGTCTCTAAAGAACTTAGCTTTCTGCCATAACAGATACTCTTAGTGAATTAAAACAAGGGGTGGGGGCAAAGAATCTGCATTCTGAGAAGCAACCTGACAGCTTAATGCACATTTGAATTTAAGATCCATTCGCTAAGCCAGCTGACTACTCCATCCCGTGCCTGACCTCTCAGCAACTCTGAGATAGTTAGGCTCTTTTATCCGATTGTTCAAGGGGTTCACATCTTAGAACAGATAGCATCTCCACAAAATTGTTCTAAAGATCCATGACCTTGCTAAATCCCACTTGGAGATACTCAGGGGGGACTTGGAGTTCATCCAGTGAAATTCTCACTGGTCCAGGAGCTCTTAATACTCTAGGCCACAGGATCAAAGCTATGGTTTTTCTAGTAGTCATGTTTGGAGGTGAGAGTTGGCCCATAAAGTCTGAGCATTGACGAATTGATGCTATCGAATTGTGGTGCCGGATAAGACTCTTGAGTGTCCCTTAGACTGCAAAATCAAACCCGTCAATACTAAAGGAAATCGACCCTGAATATTCATTGGAAGGACTGATGCTGAAGCCGAAGCTCTGGTAGTTTAGCCACCTAATATGAAGCAAACTCACTGGAAAAGACCCTGATGCTGGGAAAGATTGAGAAACATGAGGATAAGGGGGTGACAGAGGATGAGATGGTTGGATCACATCACCGACTCAATGGACATGAGTTTGAACAAACTGCAGGATATAGTAAAGGAAAGGAAAACCTGGCATGCTGCAGTCCATGCAGTTGCAAAGAATCTGACACAACTTAGCAACTGAACAACAAAAACAGGATGCTCACTTCAGTGGCAAAAATACAGAATTCCAGGTAAGAGAAAGCATTTCTAAAATGCAACTTCTAAAGGCAATCAATGGAGAAGGCAATGGCACCCCACTCCAGTACTCTTGCCTAGAAAATCCCATGGATGGAGGAGCCTGGTGGGCTGCAGTCCATGGGGTTGCTAAGAGTCGGACACAACTGAGCGACTTTACTTTCACTTTTCACTTTCATGCATTGGAGAAGGAAATGGCAACCCACTCCAGTGTTCTTGCCTGGAGAATCCCAGGGACAGGGAGCCTGGTGGGCTGCTGTCCATGGGGTCACACAGAGTCGGACATGACTGAAGCGACTTAGCAGTAGCAGCAGCAGCAAAGGCAATCAAATAAAAGAATTGAACTATTTCAGAGGCATCAGGAAGTCAGAAACTAGGGGTGTAGCTATGTTACTTAGCTGAGTGGATACTGAACACAACAGATATGATATCAACTAACAGTGAATGACTTTGTGGGTTTCACACATGTTACATAATGGGGGAGCCGGACTCCTATAGCAGTATATTGAAACTCTCTAAGCAAGAAAGTTGCAGGAAAGAGGACTTCCCTGGCAGTCAGTGGTTGAGACTCCAAGCTTCCACTGCAGGGGGTGCAGGTGTGATCCCTGGTTGGGGAACTAAGATCACACATGCCCCACAGTGTGGCCAAAAAAAGAAAGAAAGAAAAGAAAATTTCAGGAAAACAGTAATATTTAAAGCAATTCATAAAGACATATGACTAAAAAAAAAAAAAGAAAAAAAAAGACAGTTTTTAGACGAACATCTGGCTACTCAAGACTCTTAGCACCTGGAGGGTCTCATAGAATCAGGTCTCTATAAAGGCCTTATCCTCTTCTTAGCTCACTTCTACTTCTGTGTAAATATTAAGCCTCCTTGTGGTTAATATTGGGTCCCTGTAGACTTAAGCTGGTATTCTTCCTCAACAGAGATGATAATACCAGCCCCAGGAGGTTGTTGCAAAGATTAAATAAGGCAATAGAGATATTCATGCAATGAAAATTCATACAAAGAAGATCCATAGAACATGCAGTACAATGTTCAGAACAATGTGGCTGCACAGTAAATTTAAGCCTCTCTTATTTCCTTTCCATTTTTAGGAAATAAATTCTAAATCAGGAATGGCAGCTGTTATAGACTGAATATTTATATTATCCCCAAATTCTTATGTTGAAATTCCTACCCCCAAGGTGATGGTATTGAGAGGTGAGATTTTAGGGGATGTGATTAGGTTATATACTGGAGAAGGAAATGGCAACCCACTGCAGTATTTTTGTTTGGATAATTCCATGGACAGAGGAACCTGGCAGGCTACAGTCCATGGGGTCACAAAGATTAGCTTATAATGGTGGGAGTCCTCATGAATGGGATCAATGCCCTTACAAAAGAGACCCCAGAGAGCTCCCTCACCTCTTCCACCATGTGAAGACATAGTGAGAAGTCAGCTGTCTATAAACCAAGAAGTGGGTCTCACTAACACCAAATTTGTCAGTGCCTTGATCTTGGATTTTCCACCTCTAGAACAGTGAGGAATAGATGTTTATTGCTCAAACCTCCCAGTCTGCAGTATTTTTATTACACCAGCCCCAAAGGACAAGGACAGCAGCACATAGATATTTGATTTGTTGCACATAATGACCTTTTCCTTAAAAAAATTATAAATTAGGTTCCAACATAAAAATTAGAAGGGCTCACATGAAAATCCAGATTTATGGTTTCTTCTAAAAGACAGAAGCTCTAGAAACACAGTTCAATCTGATCCCTACAAGGCATGAGTTTGAAAGCCTAGGACCTAATAATGTTCTCTCCTGTCAACTTTTGTCCCCTCAGTCTACTTTCCTGGACTCTGTCTTCTCAGTCTGGGGTGCACAGGGAAAGAATGTTAAAAGCTCTGACACTGGGCTTCCCTGTTGGCTCAGTGGTAAAGAATCTGTCTGCCGATGCAGGATCCATACATCACATGCTAGGGAGCAACTAAGCCCATGCACCACAACTACTGAGCCTGTTTGTACTCTAGAGCCCGGGAGTCACAACTACTGAGCCCAAATGCCCAGACTACTGAGGCCCGTGCTCCCTAGAGCCCATGCTCCTCAACAAGAGAAGTCACTACAATGAGACGCCTGTGCATGCAACTAGAGAGTGGCCTCCGCTTGCTATGACTAGAGAAAGCCCGTGCAGCAACAAAAACCCAGCATGGCCAGAAAGAAAGAAAGAAAGCTCTGACATCACCATGAATTTGAAGTGGAGAAATTTACCTTTGATTCCTGGCCAGATGCTGGGTGCAAGCAATGAGAAAAGACATGCTAATAGTACTGTTTGCTTTCAGAATCATCATGATTTATTCATCATGGATTTGCTAAAGCCCCACTATACTCAGGACACTATGCTCTACCCAATGGAATATACAAAATTGGCAAGAAAGAGACCTCATCTAGCCAACCCCTGTTCATTGCTTAAGTTTCACTGTTAATGTACTTTACTCCAGAAAGCCCTCCCTAATTCCTCCAGCCAGGTTAGACTTTAGGTCTACTCTCCCAAACTCCTCCTTTGTCACATTCCATGAACTCGGTCAATGTCTTTCTCGGGCTCCCTCCTCTGAGTTCATTATGATGTCCTGGTAATTGCTGCATCCCTAGTTCCTCACACAGTGCCTCATAGCCATTGGGCCCTTAACAACACACTAAAAAAAGAAATGAATCGTTACATGAATGAATGAATGGCAGAAGACTGGATGTTTATGCAAATAATTGTAGAAGTGAGAAGTGGGGCAAATGTATTCATTGGGCAATTGCTCATTTGTTAAATATTTTAAATATCACACCTGAATACATAAAAGTTAAGTATCCAGTGTATTATTAGCTATAATGAATTAACAGCTATAATGATTACAAGTCGGAGAAGGCAATGGCACCCCACTCCAGTACTCCTGCCTGGAAAATCCCATGGATGGAGGCGCCTAGAAGGCTGCAGTCCATGGGGTCGCTGAGGGTCAGACATGACTGAGCGACTTCACTTTCACTTTTCACCTTCATGCATTGGAGAAGGAAATGGCAACCCACTCCAGTGTTCTTGCCTGGAGAATCCCAGGGATGGGGGAGCCTGGTGGGCTGCCGTCTATGGGGTCACACAGAGTCAGACACGACTGAAGTGACTTAGCAGCAGTAGCAGCAATGATTACAAGCAGGTAAAGTATTTTCCACTGAAAAGGGTTAGTTCTCTCTCCGCAAGGAATTTTGGTATTAAGTTCCTTATATAAATTAGGCTCCTAGAACATAGTAGGTGCTCAATCCATGACACAAATTTATTGTGAGTGCTGTGATTTTACAATATTAAATCTATCATCTTCACTGCTGTATTCTCAGCACAAAATACAATACACAGTGATGTTTGATAAATATTAGGTAAATCAATTATATATACACACACAGGTAAATCAATTACATAATTAATGAATTAACAACACTAGCTCCCCCCAAAAAAGAAGCTAGTCTGATCATCCTAAGGGCTTTTTGGACCTGCTGTAAAACCCCAACCTCACTCCAGGACACTTTGGGTCAGTGATGGGAAAGTCAATGTCAGTCTGAGGGGAAGGGGGGACAGTCTCCAGGATCCCATGGGCCACACTTCTTATCTGGTCTTCTTGAGGGTTATGCCCAAGGCAACCCTGCTCCAAAGGGCACCTTATCTCTGGCAGCAGAGGAGGCTGAGGGCCCCAGATAAGTCCTGCAGGAGAGTGGGACAGGCCCAGAAGGGGCTTCCTATTAGAGCTGAACATTCCGAGGTCTGCAGGGGTCTGGGGTCTGACCAGGAGTATTTCAGGCTTCTCCACAGGACAGTCTTTTTGTGTTTCACAGAAAAGCTGCTACAGCTGAGTGGCCAGAAGGGAGGGTGAGGGGGTAGAGGGGGTTTACCAGAAAGAAGAAAAGGATTGGAGATAGAGAATAATGAAGTCTCTGTCTGTCTGTTCTCTCTCTCTCTCTTTCTTGCGTGCACAGACTCAGATGAACAGAGAGCTGCGCAGTGGGCAGGACGAGAGAAATGGTAGACCAAGAGTCAGAGTGAGAGCTAGACAGAAAAAAATCAGAGACAGAGACACACCCAGCCACAGACCAGGGAAAGGGAGAGACAGAAGAGAGGCAGAGACTCAGAGACATTCCCCCAGAGAAATGACACAGAAAACAGAGAGACTGAGTTGAGACGGGGGTTGTCAGGGAGACACAAAAAGACTAGAGAAGGACAAACACAGAAAGACAGAGACAGAAACACAGGGAATTAATGCAAGCTAAATCACAGAGATGTAAAATGAGAGTTCTACACAGTGACAGAAAGAAGGAGCAGACAGAGGAGATGTTCAGGTCAATTCCTGGGCCAGCTTTATCTGGAATATAAACCGCTCACCAGGGATCCTGATACCAGAGTCCCGGGGAGGGCCCAGAAGACACAAGTTTCCAAGGCTCCCCAAGCGACTCTCCTGTACAGCTTGGACTGAGAACCACTGCTTAAAGCAAGGTTTCTGGTAGGAGAGGAACCTGTACCAGAATCACATGAATGTTTATTTAAAATCCTCAGGCCCTTCCTGGGCTATGAATCAGACCAGTGAGTGTGGGGCCCAGGCAGCTGTTTTCACATGTTCTTCTGGGAATTCTAAGGCACACTTCAATTTTAGAACCTTGTCCTAGGCTGATGGCTTTGGGGGAGCCACACACAGACACGCACACACACTCCTCAGAGATGTGTGGTGATGGTGTCCCCAGCTGCTGGGAATGGCCTTCCCTGGTCCAACCTATCCTCATTTGTGGAAGCACAAGACTCAAGTTCAGAAAATCAAAAGCCTTGCTTTCTACACACTGAATGGCCCTAGACATGTCACTTAACCTCCCCAAGCCTCTTATTACTTATCAATGCAGTGACGTTAATAACCTCAGCTCTGCCTACTTCACAGGCACTTGCAGTGATCACATGAGGCAGAGAATATACAAGCCCTAGAATGCCATCACTAGTATTATCAACAGCATCATTATTATTAATAGTATGCTGCCTTTTTCCAACACCAATAATCAATTCTCTGACTCTCTGACACCACCAGAGTTAGTATGGACTCCACCCGTAAAGGGCTCAGTCCCATAAAATTGCCTCTACCTCAGACATCAGCCACAAATGGGATGCCCAGGTACCCACACTTCTGTCCAGCCAACTACAAACTCTAGGGTTCCCAAGATACCATCCTCAGGTTTGAGTTTGTTAGAATAAGCCACAAATTCAGGCAAGTGCAATGCTTGCTATTACAGTTCACAATAAAGGCTGCAGATGAACAGCCAGGGGAAGAGGTAAAGAGGGCAAGGTCCAGAAGGAACACAGGAGCTTCTGTGCCTGTGGAGTTAGGGAGCCCTCCTGACAGGTAGGTGTGTTTCCCCTTTTCAAAGGACACAAGTCATATTGGATTAGGGCCCACCTATAGATCTCATTTTAACTTGATAACCTCTATTAAAGACCCTATCTCCAAATAAAGTCACATTCTGAAATACTTTGGTTTTCTGATGACCAGACCCCATCCTGAAACTATCTAGGGGTCCCACCCTGAGTTACCTCATGATCAGCATCTAGAAAGGGACAGAAAGTTATGAATAACAAAAGGTACTGCTGTCACTCAGTACCTTGAGAAAGTCCAAGTACTCTTGAGTGTCTCTTGGACTGCAAGGAGATCCAACCAGTCAGTCCTAAAGGAAATTAGTCCTGAATATTCATTGAAAGGACTGATGATGAAGCTGAAACTCTAATACTTTGGCCACCTGATGCAAAAAGCTGACTCACTGGAAAAGACCCTGATGCTGGGAAAGATTGAAGGTGGGAGGAGAAGGGGACGACAGAGGATGAGATGGTTGGATGGCATCATGAACTCAGTGAACATGAGATTGAGTAAGCTCCAGGAGCTGGTGATGGACAGGGAAGCCTGGCGTGCTGCAGTTCATGGGGTCGCAAATAGTTAGATATGACTGAGCGACTGAACTGAACGGAACTGAACTGCTGTCACTCAGGGAATTCCAAGAGTTTCAGAAGCTGTGTACCAGGAACAAGGGATGAAACCAAATATACATTTTATTATATTACAATATGTAAATGAATAAGTACTTGCAACCTTTTAAGTGTCCTGATAACCATGTCACATGCTTTGTTCCATTGATTCCCTATAATTTTGTGCCATGGATAATTTATGTTGATTATACCCATTTTACAGATGAAGAAATTGAGGTTCACAGAGATCTAGTATTTTGTCCAGTATCACAAACAAGCAAATGGCAGTGCCAGGTCCTTTATCATCTTAGATCTGAAAGAAATCTCCTCATCATTCCTCTATAGGTGAGGACCTCCAAAGTTCAGAGAGATTAGATGTCTGACCTAGTTTCCAGAAAGAGTCATTCCTACATTCTACTGCAAATTATATTAAACAATATGCAGTCATGACAGACAACCTGATTTTGCATGTAGAAGATCCTATTAAATGTATACCCCCAAATTTACTAGAATAAGGGACTTCAGTAAAGTCACAAGATACAAGTCAATAATAATAAAAATAAATTTCATTTCTGCTGATATAACAAATAATTGGAAAATAATATTAGAAGTATAATGGAGGGGCTTCCCTGGTGGTCCAGTGGTTAAGAAGCTGCCTTGCAATGCAGGGGACACAGGTTTGATAAAATCTGGTCTGGGAAGATCCCACATGCCATGGGGCTACTAAGCCTGTGGCCACAACTACTGAGCCAGTGTGCCCTAGAGCCTGTGCTCCACAGCAAGAGAAGTCACGACAGTGACAAGCCCTCATACCGCATCGAAGAGTAGCCCCCTCTCTCCACAATTAGAGAAAGCCTGCAAGTAGCAATGAAGACCCAGTGCAGCCAACAATATTAATAAAAATAAGTAAATAGAATAAATTAAAAATAAATATAATTTACAAAACCACCAACAAAGATATAATAATTAGAAATAAAATTTAAAATGTGTAAGATAC
The DNA here is from genome assembly GCF_000754665.1 of Bison bison bison. NCBI lineage: Eukaryota > Metazoa > Chordata > Mammalia > Artiodactyla > Bovidae > Bison > Bison bison. The sequence goes on from NW_011494732.1 coordinate 9,725,878, forward strand.
TGAAAACTAAAGAATATTAAGGAAAATTAAGATGATCTGAGTAAATGCAATGATATACCATTTTCATGGGTCAGAAGACATAATGTTGTTAAGATGCGCATTCTCCCCAAACTGACTGCTGCTGCTGCTGCTAAGTCGCTTCAGTCGTGTCTGACTCTGTGCGACCCCATAGATGGCAGCCCACCAGGCTCCCCCGTCCCTGGGATTCTCCAGGCAAGAACACTGGAGTGGGTTGCCATTTCCTTCTCCAATGCATGAAGGTGAAAAGAGAAAGTGAAGTTGCTCAGTCATGTCGGACTCTTAGTGACCCCATGCACTGCAGCCTACCAGGCTCCTCTGCCCATGGGATTTTCCAGGCAAGAGTACTGGAGTGGGGTGCCATTGCCTTCTCCAAAACTGACTGCAAAACCAATCAAAATCTCAGACTGAAGAGATTGACAAGCTGATTCTAAAATTCCATGAAAAAGCATGTATTAAGTACCACATACTGGGTGGCTAGAACAACAAAAATTTATTATCTTACAGTTCTGGAGGCTAGAAGTCCAAGACAGAAGTGTTGACAGGATTGGCTTTTTCTGAGGGCTGGGAGAGAAACTCTGTTCCATGCGTTGCTCCTAGCTTTCGGTGGTATGCTGGTAATCTCTGATAGTTTTCTGTTTGTAGAAGCATCACCCTGATCTCCGCCTTCATTTTCCTGGGGTGTTCTCCCTGTGTGCATGTGTATGTCTGAATTTCCCCCTTTCAAAGGACACAAGTCACAGAGGATTAGGGCCCACCTATGTATCTCATTTTAATTTGATAACATTTATAATGACCCTATCTCCAAATAAACTCACATTCTGAAGTACTTTGGGTCAAGATCTCAACATATGAGTTTTGAGAAATTTAAGAAAAGCCAAGACAATCTGAAGAAAAACTTAACGTTACCTGCTTATTATAAAATAACAGGAATAAATACAATGTGATAGACTGACATAAAAAAGAAAAATGTATCACTGCAACAGAAAAAAATTATTCTAGATATAGACTCACACGTTACAGTCAATTGTTTCTCTACCAAAGCACCAAAGCAATTCTATGGAAAAGGAATCTTTTTGACAAATGGTGCTGGAATCACTAGATACTCATATGAGAAAAAGTGATTCTCAATTCCTATATCGTACCATACAAAAAAATTAATTTTAAGATGAATCATAGATCTAAATGTGTAAAGTTTCTAGAAAGGAACATGGGAGAATATGTTGTAAAAAGCAAACATTCCTTAAAACAAAGAAAGTATTAAGCATACCTTTTTTAAAATTCATAAATTGAATGTCATAAAAATTTCAAGCTTCTGTTCATTCAAAAGACACCATTAAGAAAATTATTAGGGAAGTCACAAAGCGAAAGAAAATGGTTACAATACATGTACCTGATAAAGTCCTTGTATCCAGAATATAAAAGAAACTCCTACAACTCAATAATAAAAAGAAGAATAATCTGATTTTTAAAATAGTCAAAAATCTTGAACAGATACTCCACAAACGAAGATATACAAATAATCCATTAGTGCATGAAAATGTATCCAATATCATGAATCATCAGGAAAATGCAAATTAAAATCAGTTTGAAAAAAACCACCAAATGCCCATCAAAATGGTTTCTTAAAAATCTAACCAACATAAAATATTGGCTATAATGCAAAACAACCAAAAGTTTCAAACATTCCCAATCAGGATATAGGGTGTACAACAATTTTTTAAAAGATCTGAAAGTGTCTTATAAAATTAAATTTGCATCTACCTTTGTTTCCCAAAGAAACTCATTCCTAGCAATTTACCCAGGAGAAATGAAAACATATGTTCACACAAAGACTTGTACCTGTCTTATTTATAATATCCCCAAACTGGAAACAACCCAGATATCTATTAATAGAAGAACAGATACATAAACTGTGGTGCATTCATACTGTGGAAGAGTAGACAGCAATGAAAAAGAATAAACTGCTGCTTCATGTAACCAAATGGATGATTCTCAGTGACAATGATGAGCAAGAGATGATACAACAGAACACATACAGCACAATTTCCTTTTATATGAAGTTCAAAAGCAGGCAAAATGAATCTGTTGTGTTAGAAGTCGGAAGAGTTGATCATCTCTGAGAGTGGAGTGCTCCCTGGAAAGAGGCATGAACAGACCTCCTAGAGGACTGCAAATGTTCTACATCTTTTTTGGCAGTAACTGCATGTTTAAGACTCGAAAATGGATTAAAAAAAAACATGCAGTATGTAGAATATCTGTTTATTAATTTTCTAGAACCACATGCCAACATATCAAAGGCACCTTCCCAGCATATCCAAGTGTCCCAATACATGAGCTGGGCAGCTACAGTCTGTGCTGTGTGCTCAGTCATGTCTGACTCTTTGTGACCCCATGGACAATAGCCTGCCAGGCTCCTCTATCCATGTGATTTTCCTGGCAAGAATACTGGAGTGTGTTGCCATTTCCTCTTCCAGGGGATCTCTCTGATCCAGGGATCGAACCTGTGTTTCTTGAGTCTTCTGCATTGGCAGGCATATTCTTTACAACTGAGCCATCAGGGAAGCCCAGCTACAGTTGAGTCCAATGTTTTTCAATTAGGCTGAGTGCTGCAACATATTCATGGTGCCATGAAATTAATGTGGTACATTGAAACCAGCATTTTTGAATGGAATGGAATGGAATGGAAAATATCCTAGTACAACAGTTATGTGTGTGCTTGTGTGCATGAGACCATATGTGTGTGCATGCACATGTATTTACACAAGGCCATGTACTAGTGATGTGAAATATATTTCTTATCAAGGATTGCGTCAAAATATTTGAACCTGACCCTAGTCAGTTCTCCACTCACACAGCCCCATTTGGAGCACACACACTGCACCAAAAGGCACCTTGAATGTTGATTTGTATGAGACTTCTGTGCAGACTGTCAACAATTTAATTGATTCAAAAGGCAAACTCGCCTGCAGCTATGGAACAAAAAAAAGGTCTTCTGTGTTAATTGAGACGTTTACTCTAAGCAAGGCAGGAACCCCTTGCGTGTTGCTTGCATTGTAAATAGTATGTATTTTTTGCTTTGTTTAGTTACCACAATCCCTGGTCTACTGAAGGAGCCCCAGACCCAGCCAACATCCCTCTGGGTTCAGATATAACAGGTAATGGAAGGGCTGGAGGCTCCCTCTCAATAAAGGGCCAGGCCCCTCAAAACTGGTGTTTCTCTGGCAGCTCAGCAGGTAAAGAATCCACCTGCAATGCAGGATACCCGGTTCAATTCCTGGGTTGGAAAGATCCCCTGGAGAAGGGATAGGCTACCCATTCCAGTATTCTTGGGCTTCCCTGCGGCCTCTCAACCTTACTCTTTAGAGCCTTAGTTTCCTCATCTGCAGAAAGAGGTAATGGAGGTAGCAAAATAATAGGATTGTCACAGTTTAATAATAATGATGGTTTATACCTAACATGCAGAGAAGGCAGTGGCAACCCACTCCAGTACTCTTGCCTGGAAAATCCCATGGGTGGAGGAGCCTGGTAGGCTGCAGTCTATGGGGTCGCTAAGAGTTGGACATGACTGAGCGACTTCACTTTCGCTTTTCACTTTCATGCATTGGAGAAGAAAATGGCAACCCACTCCAGTGTTCTTGCCTGGAGAATCCCAGGGACGGGGGAGCCTGGTGGGCTGCCGTCTATGGGGTCGCACAGAGTCGGACACGACTGAA
>NW_011494732.1:9729711-9740912 GCF_000754665.1 Bison bison bison
AGCAGCAGCATACCTAACGAGGGCTTCCCTGGTGGCTCAAGTGGTAAAGAATCTCCCTGCAGTGAGGGAGACCTGGATTCAATCCTTGGGTTGGGAAGGTTGTCTGGAGGAGGGCACAGCAACCCACTCCAGTATTCGTGCCTGGAGAATCCCCATGGACAGAGGAGCCTGATGGGCTACAGTCCATGGGGTTGCAAAGAGTCAGACATGACTGAGCGACTAAGCACAGCACAACCCCTCAGAAGTGGAGCTATTGGGATCAGACAGGTGTAAACTCCAGTCCTGATATTGTTACCTCCCATCTGTGTGACCCTGGAGAAGGGAAATTGCTCTTTAGAGCCTCAGTTTCCTCATCTGCAAAAGAGGTAAGGGAGGTACCAACCTCATAGGATTGTCACAGGTTAATAATAATGATGGTTTATACCTAACACGGGCTTCCCTGGTAGTTCAAGCAGTAAAGAATTTGCCTGCAATGAATAAACCACAGGAGACACAGATTCAATCCTTGAGTTGGGAAGATCCCCTGGAGGAAGAAATGGTAACCCATTCCAGTATTCTTGCCCGGAGAATCTCATGGACAGAGGAGCCTGGCGGGCTACATTCCATGGGGTTGCAGACTTGGACACAACTGAAGCAACTTAGCAGGCAAGCACTCATACCTAACACAGCACTTCCAATGACTATGTCTGTTGACCCAGGTAATCCTCCCTACAACTCTGAGAGATGAAGGATATATTTCCCCACTTTACAGGTGAAAGTGTAAACCTCTATGGGCTAAAACTTAGTTTTAGCTTAGTTTTAGCTAAGTTTTAGCCCATAGAGGTTTAGTAATTTGCCCAAGGTTCCCCAGCTGGTAAATTATGTGAGTTGGGCTTCCCACTCACTCTTCCTGCTCAGTTTTAGCTATTTAATGAAAAAAAGCAACAGTTAGAACTGGACATGGGACAACAGACTGGTTCTAAATCTGGACAGGAGTACATCAAGGCTGTATACTGTCACCTGCTTATTTAACTTGTATTCAGAGTACATCACATGAAACACTGGGCTGGATGAAGCAGAGGCTGGAATCAAGATTGCGGGGAGAATATCAATCACCTCAGATATTCAGATGACACCACCTTTATGGCAGAAAGGGAAGAAGAACTGAAGAGCCTCTTGATGAAAGTGAAAAAGGAGAGTGAAAAAGTTGTCTTAAAACTCAACATTCAGAAAACTAAGATCATGGCATCTGGTCCCATCACTTCATGGCAAATAGATGGGGAGACAGTGGAAACAGTCAGACTTTATTTTGGGGGGCTCCAAAATCACTGCAGATGGTGACTGCAGCCATGAAATTAAAAGATGCTTGCTCCTTGGAAGAAAGGCTATGACCAACCAAGACAGCATATTAAAAAGCAGAGACATTACTTTGCCAGCAAAGGTCCATCTAGTCAAAGCTATGGTTTGACAGTAGTCATGTATGGATGTGAGAGTTGAACCATAAAGAAAGCTGAGTGCTGAAGAAGTGATGCTTTTGAACTGATGTTAGAGAAGACTCTTGAGAGTCCCTTGGACAGCAAGGAGATCCAACCAGCAAATCCTAAAGGAAATCAGTCCTGAAGATACATTGAGAGGACTGATGCTGAAGCTCCAATACTTTGGCCACCTGATGCGAAGAACTGACTCATTGGAAAAGACCCTGATGCTGGGAAAGATTGAAGGTGGGAGGAAAAGGGGATGACAGAGGATGAAATGTTTGGATGGTATCACTGACTTGATGGACATTAGTTTGAGCAAGCTCTGGGAGATGGTAATGGACAGGGAAGCCTGGAATGCTGCAGTCCATGGGGTCTCAAAGAGTCAGACATGACTGAATGACTAAACTGAACTGAATGAAAAAAACCTTAAAAACAGAGAAAATTATATCCGAGAGATGATGCTAATCTTTAAGGGTGTTTACCAAAAATTTGTGTTTGTCTTTCCAGGCACATAGTAGGATTACTATGCCCCACTCTGTTGAATTTCAGTAAATCCACCTGCTTCCTTTAGCTAATAAAATATGAGTGGAAGTTATGAGTGACACTTCTGGTCAAATGGGTTAAAAGAGAGTATTCCTGCTGAGGGAAATCATGAGAACATATCAACATGAAGCCTTCATTAACTTGCTTTCCTGAAAAGCTATGGCAAGTATAGCCTCCCTGCCAGTATGCCTTTGTCACACTACATGATTGAGAAATAAAATTTTGTTATAAGATGCTGAGATTTGGGGTTATCTGTTTTTATAGCAACACTTGGTCTACCTTGACTGACACAGGCTCTTCCTAACTGCCATTTACTGAGCTCTGTGTGGCAGATTAGGTGCAAAACATTTAAAAAAAAGTTTTATTTTGCTGTGCCGGGTCTTAGTTGCAGCACATATGAACCTTCGCCTTCATTGCAGCAGGTGGAATCTCTTAGTTGCAGCATGTGGAATCTAGTTCTCTGACCAAGGATCAAACCCAGGCCCCCTGCACTGAGAGTGTGGAGTTTTAGCCACTGGACCACCAGGGAAATCCTGGTGCTAGACACTTTACGTTCTTCAATTCCCTTAATCCTGACCACAATCCCAAATAAAAATCCTATTAGCAGGCCTATTTGCAGATGAGGAATCTGGGGCTCTAAGAGATGAATTGCCCAGGTCACACAGCTTGTAAGTGGCATGCTGAGGACCCAAACCAGACCAAAATAATAACTTCCTCCACTACTCTTGGGAAGTGAACATGGTGTTTGTTGGAGCATCTTGAACCAACTTGTAAGAGCAGACTGTGGGCATCCCTTCCCAAGTTCACGTTCAGTGACGTCACATTGGGACCTTGAAATCCACCATGGTGGGAGTAGTTATACCATGAAAATTGGTAAATGCTACAAATCAAGGCTTTTCTTTTTTACTGAAAAACCAATTTACCACTACATTACTGATTGGACCTCTGTTAACAGAGCCAGCCATGCTGAGTTCCAATCCACTAAACTTGCCCGAGGAAATTCCCAGAAGCTCACCAGCATCCCTTAGGATTCCCCAAAGTGTTTTCAGTTGATGGGAAAGAATCTATAGCATGACTAGCACAAAGCAATGGGACCACAAGATGAAATGTTAACAGCAAGAAGAGAGAAGATACTCTGCAGCGTGGCTAAAAAAATAAGCTTAGAGAACAAGAGAGGGGAAATCTAACAGAGGCAAGAAAGGCCTTCCAGTGAGAATAACAGAGGCTTTAATCTATGGAGCACACATTTTGTTAAGTCTGCATAATTCATGAAACACAGGAACATCTAGAGGACAGCTCAAGTTCAGGGCAGGAGATCAAGTTGACAAGATTGGCTTTGGGGTAAAACAAGCAAGGGGGGATCAGGGAGGTTGGTTGCTGGAACTGACCTATATTTCTCTGTGTTTATACTGCAGCAGGGTCTGTCTCTGCTCATCCATCACCCCAACTTGGCTTCACCCACAGCCCAGTTTTTCCTGGGAGTGAGGGACATTTGGAGCATTGAACCGCAAGGATGGCTATTGAGTTGGCTTCTGGTGGTTGCTCCTGTATCTCCAGACCACTGCTCATTCTTGGGATGATAGTGATAGTAACTCTGCTACTTCCAGGCAGGGTGTCCTTGGACAAGAGATCTTATCTCTCTCAGCCTCAGTTTGTTTTATCAGTGGGACTGATAAGAGCTCCTAACTCATAGGGTTGTAATGCACAGTGCCTGGCACATAGGTATATGCTTAGTAAATAGTGGCCTTCAAAGTTTCAATGTAAAGTGAAAGTGAAAGTCACTCAGTCATGTCCAGCTCTTTGTACCCCATGGGCTATACAGTCCATGGAATTCTCCAGGCCAGAATACTGGAGTGGGTAGCCTCTCCCTTCTCCAGGAGATCTTCCCAACCCAGGGATTGAACTCAGGTCTCCCACATTGCAGGCAGATTCTTTGCCAGCTGAGCCACCAGGGAAGCCCATAAGGAAGACAAATAATAGGAATAATAATATTTAATAGGGTCAGATACTATTCTGAGAGCCTTGCTTAAAATAAATCCTTTAATCCTTACAGCAAGCTTCTTAGATAGGTATTATTACTATTCTCATTTTCTAGATGAGGAAACTAAGATGAGAGAGAGTGTCATTTGTTCTTGGCTCAGTAAGTGGTGGGGCCAACCAATTATTGATCTCCTAAGTGCTAAGGAGTTTATAAACAGTATCTTTTATCCTAACCTGCACAACTTCAAGAGCTAGGTATATGTGTTTCCATTTTAAAGGTGAGGAAACTGAGCTTGGGAGAGTTAAGTTAGTTAATCCTGGCTTACTGAGTAAGCAGCAATGGGAATGCAAGACTAGGTCTCCTAGTCTCTAAGCGTTGGCTTCATATAACCATCTTTCATTCCAAGAAATAAAAGTAACAATCCTTATTAAGGCTAAATAACATTTGAAGCTCCAATACTTTAGCCACCTGATGTAAAGAGCCAACTCACTGGAAAAGACCCTGATGCTGGGAAAGACTGAGGGCAGGAGGAGAAGGGGGCGACAGAAGATAAGATGATTGGATGGTATTACCAACTCAATGGGCATGAATTTGAGCAAATTCTGGGAGATTGTGAAGGACAAGGAAGGCTGGTGTGCTGCAGTCCATGGGTTTGCAAAGAGTTGGTTCAGAAGAGACTGACTAAAGATTGGTCAAGGGGAGCATCTTTGTCACCTGCCATGATGTGACCAGTATCAGAGTATGACTGAAGGGAAGCGGAGGGATAGGAGTGGAGAGACAGGAGCTGGAGCGAGAAAGGCAGATAGTTGAGGAAGGGACAATGTTGGAGCTAAAGATGATTGACAGGAAGCTAGACCAATGGCCATGGTTGCTGGGCCGGCCCTCCTCCTCCCTTGAGTGTTCTTCCATCCCTCTTCCTTCCAAAAGGGAAATTAGCTCAGGTGTGTCCTGGAGGTCTCAGAACTACCAATGAAAACAGGCCTGAAAAGATCCCTCAGTCTCCTTGGAGATGGAGCTAGTATGCCTGCCCCACACCCTACTTCCCTCTTCTGGGAGAGCAGATGCAGAGACCGGGAAGGTCCCTGCCTCAGCTTTCTTGGCCAGAAAGATTTAGAAATGACAAAATAAAGGTTGGTGACTGCTGACTGAATGGACTTCAGGCTGAGTCTGACAGAGTCAAGCAGGAGCTGGAGAGACGCTTGGCTTTGTTAATACCCTTCTCACCCTCACCTCTGTGCAGGGTGGGCCTGGCGGTGGTCCAGAGGTGGGGCCCTACCTGGGAAGGAAATTCCACATCTTATGTAGGTGCTGAACTGAATTCCAACGAGAGGAGAAGCTGGTCCAGCAGGAAGCTCAGCAGGAAGCTCAGCAGGAAATGGGCTTCCTCATCAATAGGAAGCCCAGACCTGTCCATGTACTCGCCATGTCTGTCCCCTACCTACCGCTCACACAGCTGCCTGATCCCCACATGAAACCTCCAAGTTTCAAGCCTACAAGACCTGTATGATCTGGGCCCTGCCTGCTTCCCAGCCTCATTCTAGAAGGGCTACCCTGCACGCAGCTCCTACCCTACCCCAGGCTGTTTCTCCTCTCCTGGACTTTGATGCGGCATCTGTCTAGTGGGCTTACCTTGTGAATCAGCTGGTAAAGAAGCCACCTGCAATGTGGGAGGCTTGGGTTCAATCTCTGGGTTGGGAAGATTCCCTAGAGAAGAGACCAGCTACATACTCCAGTATTCTGGCCTGGAGAATTCGATGGACTGTGTAGTCCATGGGGTTGCAAAGAGTCAGACACGACTGAGCAACTTTCACTTTCACTTTCCCTCTGCCTAGAATGCCCTGTGTCCTGGTCCGCTCCCATCCACCACTTTCACCAGGAGGCCCCTAGTCATCCTTCCAGGTTGTCTTCCTCCTTCCCAGCTGTTGTCTCCCTCCCTCAGTGTGGGGTCAGGTGCTGTACAAGTCCCCTAAGGCCGCTGTAACCAATGCCTCATGGGTGGTTTAAAACACTGGGAATCTATTCTCTGACAGGTCTGGAGGCTAGACATCTGAAATCAAGATGGCAGCAGGGATATGGTTCCTCACAGCGACTGGGAGAGGATCCTTCTTGGCCTATTCCAGCTCCTGCTGGCTCTGGCTTCTCTTGGCTTGTGGCAGCATCACTCCAGTCTCCATCTCCATCTTCACGTGGCCTTCTGTGTCTCTTCTCAGAAGGACACCAGTCATAGATTTAGGGCCCACGCTAACCCAGTGTGACCTTATCAAACTAACTACATCTTGCTGGCTGGCTCTCCACTGGCCTGAAACCTGTACTTGCCCAGCCTCAAGAGCAAAAAAGGAGCCCAGGGTCAGCAACATCAGTGGTTTGTTGGACACAGATGTCAGGGCTTAGTCAAGAAAGGATTTCAGAGGAGACTGACTCAAGTTTGGTCAAGGGGAGAATCTTTGTCACCTGCCATGTCAGCTTACACATCTGAAGCAAGATCTTGGAACAACACCCTACCATGTTTGGTGGACACAGGCAGGACACGATGGTAGTCTTTGCTGGGGTGGCAGGAGGGGGAGGTTCCCAGTTATAGGGGATGATGTCAGGTTGGTTCATTGGTTACCAGGGACACTAGCAGAGAAGCACTCCTTTCACGCCTCTTGGTGGAGAAGTTCTGACCTAAAGATTAGAACAATCACTAGCTGGGGCTGTGGGGAAGTATGCAGTCATTTACCAATTAGGCTCTGTGTTTAAGAGGGAAGATGAGTCCTGTGAGTAGACAGTAGGTGAAGCAGGCACTGGTCAATCAGGGGATGTACAGAGGGCAAGAGAACAGCCATCTTGGGTGGCTGTATTGTCAAATAAGGTCACATTCTGAGGTTTCCAGGCAGACATGAATTTTGAGGGGAAACTATTCAACCCAGTACACCCACTTTACAGATGGGACCAGTATTGCCTGCTTGGATGAGCAAGGAAGGCTTCCAAAAAAACCAAAAACGCTGGCTCTCTGAAGTTGACTACTATGTCATAAGCAGATACTCCATTTGAGAAAGGTGGCTTGAATGAACACACAAAGGTGGGGAGTCAGTGATCCCTTTAAAGCTTCTTGGTAGGTTCCCTGTGCCTGATAACATATTTTTACAAGGCCCTGATGACCCTTCCTATTTGCTTGCCCCATTTAAAATAATCTGGCAGGCACATCTGTAAATAGACACATCAGCTAAAAAAGCTGAAAGCAATAATCTGTCACTATGAAAGTATGACCCAACATGTTTCTCAAGAAGCTTTTCATTCTAGTAATAACACTGGGCCACTAAACGGCTTGCCTCTCTCACTCTATTCATCTGTGCATTTCCAAATAATGAATGTCAAGTCATCTTTGGGAGTATTAAATAACCAGCTGACCTGTGCAATTGGAGAGCTGGCACATTATTAATTCCAAAGGCAAGGTGGTGGTGGGGGGGGGAATGAAACTCGAAATGATAATGATGAGGTTGGTAACTTGGGGGTTCAACTACTGTTTTCATCACTTACTGACTTGTGACTCATGAACCTCAATTTTCTTGTCAGAAAATGGGGATAATAATCACATGCCCCTCCCTGTCTTGTTTCAGGATTAAGTGTCTGGCACCTGGTGATATTTTTAAATAAAAATATTTGAGTAATCATTGTTAGTTTGTTATATATTTCTGAAACATGATATATTTGTATTACTAAAAAAAGCAAATAAGTAGTTAATTTCTTGTCATTAGGAGTTAAGATTTTCAGGTTAGAAAAGATACACATATTAAATCAAAATAAAAGCAATGCATCCCAAATATGAACTAGAAATATCTTTATGAACATGGCATAGCTTCTCACACAAAACATATGCATTCCCTGATTGTCCTCTTTAAATCCCTGGAAACAGTAGCTAACCCAGGAGCAATGAGCCCTTCTAACACGCAGATTATGGTCTCAAATACCATTTTCCTTTTCAAAGAAATCAGGGCTCCTTAGAGAAATGGCTGACTCCTGGCCTTGGGCAGAAAATGTACACAGTGAACTTGAAAGCATTATCATACCAGAGGGTAAGAAAGCTGTTGACATATTAGGGTCATTTCCAAAGGACCCAAGGGCCAACTTTAATAGTCTCCCACCAGCCAAAGATGAAACAATTTAAGCATTACTAAGAATAATGCAAAGGAGTTAAACACATCAAATATGTTCAAGATCCATGAATTTATAATGGTAGAAACAACTAATTCAGTTGTTTTACTTAATCCTTAATTCAATGCTGTGAAGGAAGATCTAATTAGCTTCTATGTCACAGATGAAGAAACTGAAGCTCAGAAAAGTGAAATCTCTCATCCAAAATCAGTTTATAAATGGAGGAGCTAGAATTCCAAACCAGAGACACTGCAAAACTGCAGAAAGGATTCAATAAAGCTTAACTTTCCCTCCATTACCCCCACCACATCAGGGCTATAAGAAGGCAGATAATAAATGGTGAGAAGAACTATTAAGGTTTCATTCTGCTGTCTCTTATTCCCTGGTTACAAGCAACAGATGTTGGCGGTTGAGAGTATAGCATGATATATATGTAAAAGGATAATGATGAACCAATTATAACCACTCTTGTGAAAATCCATGAGAGCCATTAAATGGTCTTTGGTTTTAAAGCGGTAAAAGTGGTATCCGGCACAATGTTTCTAAGATATTTCCTGATTCATGTGTGTACCTTCCTGCCCCTTAGACCAAAGTTCCTTAAAGAGTGGTCTGGGAACCGTTTATACCCATTACCTAGGGTACTATTTAAAAGATGCAGATTCATGGCCCCCACCTCAGACCTACTAAATTGATCTCTGTCCACAGAGCCCTATAATCAGTATTTTCAGCCATGTTCCCTGGGAGGGATATGAGAGCATTAAAGTTTGAGAGGCACTGCCTAACATCTTCCAGTTCTCATATGAAACACCCTCTGTCTCTTCCTGTCTCTGTGCCTGCCCCATTCAATCTACTCTGCACTAAGTTCAGAGTGACCTTTCTAGAAGACAAATCTGACTTGGCACTGCTGTTACAAGCTTCCGGTGGCTCCCCAATGTCCTTAGGACAGGGTCCAAATATTTTAGCTCCTTAACCATCTCCAGCATTGTTTGTTTTTGCTCCACTGCCACACCACATGCTTCCAGCACCTTCATCCATCATTGGGCAAGCTGAACTTTTCCCAAGTACACTCATGCTTCTACGGCTCTCCCATAATGCCTCTGTCCACCACTCACTAACACTACCCTTGTCCACCTCTCCAAATCACACTCATCTTTCAAATGTCCTTCTGGATTTACCTCTCAATATCCTTCCTTTGTGTGTTCAGCTGAGTGAAGTCACCCCTTCTGATCCCATTCTCTGTCTCTTATCTCAAGATAATAACAGGCGGGTTATATGGCACCCTTCTATGCATCCTTGAGCGAAAAAGCGGGCTTAAAATCAACATTCAAAAACTAAGATCATGGCATCTGGTCCCATCACTTCATGGCAAATAGATGGGGAAACAATGGAAACAGTGACAGACTTTATTTTCTTGGGCTCCAAAATCACTGCAGATGGTAACTACAGTCATGAAATTAAAAGATGCTTGCTCTTTGGAAGAAAAGCTATGACCAACCTAGATAGCATATTAAAAAGCAGAGACATTACTTTGCCAACAAAGATCTGTCTTTGGTCCTTTAAAAGTCCGTTAAAGCTATGGTTTTTCTAGTAGTCATGTATGGATATGAGAGTTGAACCATAAAGAAAGCTGAGTGCTGAAGAATTGATGCTTTTGAACTGTGGTGTTGGAGAAGACTCTTGAGAGTCCCTTGGACTACAAGGAGATCCAACCAGTCCATCCTAAAGGAAATCAGTCCTGAATATTCATTGGAAGAACTGATGCTGAAGCTGAAACTCCAATACTTTGGCCACCTGATGCAAAGAACTAACTTACTGGAAAAGCCCTGATGCTGGGGAAGATTGAAGGCAGGAGGAGAAGGGGATGACAGAGGATGAGATGGTTGGATGGCATCACTGACTCGATGGACATGAGTTTGAGCAAGCTTTGGGAGTTGGTGATGAACAGGGAAGCCTGGCACGCTGCAGTCCATGGGGTCGCAAAGAGTCGGACATGACTGAGCAACTGAACTGAACTGTGCATCCTTGGAAAATAGAGGCCATGTCTTCTCCATCACCTGGTACAGTTCCTGGCACACTGTAGGGTCACAGGGCTGAGTGTATGAATTAATGAACAAATGGCATCTCTCTCCTCTTTCTCACTCCATCATGGTACACATTGTGGCCCACCCATCCTCTGAACTTCCCTACCTTGCTTTACTCCCCCATTCCCTTATCAGTAACAATTTTCTTCCATGATGTCCCTCAGGGTCAGGACCATGATATTTGTCTTCCAGATGCTTCCTTTAACCTAAATAACAACTGGCCCTTCTCTAGCACTTGCCAGTCTGCAAGCTCCTTTGATAAGTATGAGATCCCTATAATAGCCTTTGAAAGCAGGCAAGATTAGTCTTTGGCCCCAAGTAGCTGGTCAGGTTACACCCTAGGAGCCTCTCCTCTGATCAAAGTTGATTGGACCAGGACTGTACACTTGATTTAAGTGAGCCAATCAGGTTCTGTCTTGAGAATCTGAACAGGAAAAGAAAGAGGATTTCCTTGGTAGGAAGTTCAGGCCTCATGGTAGGCAGCCAATGAGAGAGCTACAAGGGAGAGAACCAGTGTCGATCAACCAGGAATCATTTTCTACAAACAGTCTCCCAGGACACTGCCTGGAGACAGGAGGAAGACTGCAATGGCCCTACCCAGAGGTTACAAGCTTCTGTGAGACATCAGCCTCCGGAGTAAGACCTGGTTACTCTAGGGAAGACAGCACCTCCCTCTGGCTCCATCAAAGACAGAGACAGTTTCTGTCTCTGGCTTCTCCAGTTCCAGGGGTAGGGAGGGGATCTGTCTTGCTAACAAGCCTGTCTCCAGAGTGTACAGGACCTGACACACAGCAGATGCTCAGAGGTAAATGAATATCTCCATAATTCTCTGTCTGTCTCTGTATCTCCACTATGTTTTAATGGTTCTGCCTCTCTCCTTCTGTTGTCTATCTCTGCCTCTCCCTCCCCTGCCCTGTCTTGTCTCTCTCTTGTCTCTTTCTGTCTCTCCTTCCTCATCTCCCTGTCTTGTGCTTCTGCCTCCCTCTCTCATCTTCTCTCCCTCTG
>NW_011494732.1:9741022-9746240 GCF_000754665.1 Bison bison bison
ACACCGTCTCTCTTTGTCTAGGGCCCTCATCCGTTGCCTGGTAACCGCCCTCCCCAGCAGCCCCGCGGAAACCATAGCAACGGGCAGCCTAAGACGCGGCCATTCGTCTCCGTTTTGTCCCTTGCAAGCTCGCGGACGTTCCAATTACAGGTACTCGGTCGGCGGCGATGCCTTTGTCTGCAGCCCATTCACAGCGAGCCGGCTCCCTGGCCCAGAAGCTGCTGAGCGCTGCCTCACAAAGCGCCTTTTGTGCCTCCTCCCAGCGTCCCCCGCTGTGCTCAAGGACAAGGCGAGCTCTGACTCAGTGTTCTCTGCTGAAATACCCTACGCTGCCGGCGAGGGGGAGTGGGGTACGGAGAGGGGAGCGCTGGGTAGATGGTCCTACAGACAGACTGACCTGACAGCTCCTGCTGGAGAAGTCTCCCAGCGGAAAGGCGGGAAGGGGACTGGCTCTGGCTCCGGCTCCCTCGCTGCTGGCTGTGTGCTCCTCTGGGCTCTGACCTTCCGTCCATTCCTCCAGCCTGTAGGTTCTGTCCCCTCCAACCCAGATCTTCCTTCTCTTTGCACACTCAACTCCTACCCCACGTTCATAACCCGCTCCAGCACCCCTTGCCTGCCTCTACCTGGCTTCACTGGTGACCACATCTCCCTGTGTGGTGCTTCCCTGTGTGCAACAATTGTGTATTTCTTGAGTGACACATTAAATTCCCAGGGGTTATTTAACAAATTATCACAAACCAGATGGCATTTATTATCTCACAGTTCTGGAGGCCAGGAATGTGAGATCCAGGTTCAGCAGGGCCACGATCTCTCAAAAAGCTTTAGGGGAAGATAGTTCCTTTCCTCTTCCAGCTTCTGGTGGCTGCCAGCAACCCTTGGCCATCCTGGGTTTGTAGATTTATCATCCCAATCTCTGCCTCAGCCATCCCATGGCCTGTGTGTCTCCGTGCAAATTTCTCATAAGGACAGCAGTCACTGGATTAGGGTCACATTAATCCAGTATGTCTTCATCATAAATTGATTATATATGCAAAGAGTCTATTTTCAAATACAATCACATTCTGAGGTTTCAGGGTGAACATGAATTGCGGTTGAGGATACTATTCAACCCAATATAGATTTATAAGCCCTGGACTTCAGCAAAGGCATCTCCGTTGCTCACCCCTGTGACCCCAGTGCCCATTAAAACATCCAGTCAACGAAGAAAGTTTTAGTCTCTCAGTTGTATCTGACTCTGCAATCCCATGGACTGTAACCTGCCAGGTTCCTCTGTCCATGGGATTCTTTGGAGTGGGTTGCCATTTCCCTCTCCGGGGGATCTTCCCGCCCCTGGGATCGAACCCGGATCTCCTGCATTACAGGCAGATTCTTTACAGTCTGAGCCACCAGGGAAGCCCCCATAAGTTAAGAGGTGGTTCAATACTTAGTGAATGAATGACCAAGCATGAGGTGCTTTGCCTCCATGAGGCTTAGTACTCCTTAGGCATGAAACAGAAATAATATCATCATTCCAAAGCATCATTGAGGAGGACTCCACACCTGGCACATAAAGAATGCTTAAAAACCAGTAACCATGTGCATTTATTTCCTGTGATTTCTTTAAGTCACAGCTTTGTGACTTAAACCACAGAAACGTATTCTTTCACAGTTTAGATGGCAGGGAGTCCAAAATCAAAGTGTGGGCAAGGCCTTGCTCCCTCTGAAGGCTCTAGGGGTGAGTCTCACCTTGCCTCTTTCATCTTTTGGTGAGGTGGCAAAAGGTGCTCCCCAGCTCCATCTCTGCCTCCATCTTCAAATAGCCTTCTCACCTCTTCTGTGTCCCATTTTCTTCTTATAGAGAAACATGTGCTTGGATTTGGGGCCCACCCGGAAAATCCAGGATGACCTAATCTCCAGGTCCTTAATTACACAGGCAAAGTCCTTTTTTCCAGATAAATTCATAGTTGCCAGTTCCAAGGATTTGACATGGATGTACCTTTTGGGAGATCGCCATCCACCACCATCACCATACCATGACTGTTTTTTCTGTAACTGAGGACCAATCTCTGGTTGCTGACAAGTTATTGTCAATCAGTACTTATACCAGTCAAGTAGCTGAGGGTCTGAAATGCGCTCATTTTTATTTAACTTTCACAACGACTCTGAGAAGGGAGAATCTGTTATTCCAAAGTTAGAGTTAAATGAGGCAGGAAGGGGTGAAGAGATTTTCCCCCAAGTGACAAACCTGGGAAATAGGGAGAATCCCCCCAAAGCACTCTGCTCTTTATCCCTGCCAATGTGTACACAAGCCATCACCCTGAAAAGCCCTTTCTTTCTCCTGATTTCACTCCTGGGCCCATTCATCATCCAGGTTCTTCCAACTGGATGTCCCATTTCCAGAAAGACTTCTCTGCCCCCTAAGACTCTGTTAGGGCTCCTCTTCCATTTCCATATCCTCTATTTATCCCTCGGTGTCTGTCTCTCCTTCCTCTCAACTGTCAGTTCCTTGAGGATAAGGACTGAGTCTAGTTCATTGTTACATCATCACATAGTGTGGAGCCAGGCATTGAGCAAGAACTCCATAAATATTTATTGAAGTGAAATTATGTGTAATGGGATCTTTATAGATGCTCATCTGAAACACATTGATATCAATTCTATTATTTGTTTAATTGAGAACTCAGTCCCATGGAAACCTGGTTTGAGAGAAGGCTAAGGTGAGTGCTCGGTCATGTCCAACTCTTTGCCACCTATGGACTGTAGCCTGCCAGGCTCCTCTGTCCATGAAATTTTCCAGGCAAAAATACTAGAATGAGTTGCCATTTCCTACTCCAGAAGACCTTCCCAACCCAAGGATCGAGCTCATGTCTCCTGCATCTCCTGCATTGGTGGGCAGATTCTTTACCACTAGCACCACCAGTGGATACTTATCCCTAGGATTTAAATAATTGCAAAGTTTTAAGACTTGGGTAATTAGTAAAATGCTAGTGCCATTAATAAAATGCAGAGAATCAATAGTGTAGACCAATGCTTATCAAACATTAATGTGCA
Source organism: Bison bison bison (assembly GCF_000754665.1). NCBI lineage: Eukaryota > Metazoa > Chordata > Mammalia > Artiodactyla > Bovidae > Bison > Bison bison. The sequence continues at coordinate 9,744,053 of NW_011494732.1, forward strand.
CACAAACCACCTGGGACGGGTTAAAAATATATATCCTGCTCCTGCTCAGTTGGTCCGTGGTAGGACCTGAGATTCTGCACCCACAAACTCTCAGATGATGCCAACGCTGCTGGCCATGGAGAGAACTTGAGAAGCAAGGATGCAGCTGATTTGAGCAGAATATCAAAGATGATGAGTTAGATTTGGAAATGCTGAGTTTGAGTTGCTGAAGTAATGTTCAAATAAATGTTTCAACGAGGCAGCTGTAAACACAGGGCTAAGACTTGGAGAGAGAGAGATGTGGGCTATCGCTTCCTATATGGCACATCATACTGGATGTTGGTGAACTTGCGTATGGGCAAGAAAAAACAAAGATATTGAAGGAGTACCCCCCCCCCTCATTTGGGAGGAAGAAATGAGAGAAATAGAGAAGGAGTAGTTAGAGAGAGAAACCAGAACTGTGCAGAGTCACAGGATAGTCCACTGCTGCAGACCACAGGGACAGAGAGCCAAGAACTTGCTAATGGCGTTTGTGACCTTGAAATAAAGGTTTTACTGGAGTCCAGGGGTGTGTAGCAGACACTGTTGCTCCCGCATATGCCCTTCAGCTTCAGCCAACAATTCCCCCATGCACAAGCTTTCCACCTCTAACACCCATGTCTGTCTGTCCTCTCAACCTGAGGACTTCAGCCAGCAACAAGGGAGCTTGCTTGGTCTCAACCCAGATGTGTAGGGGAGTTAAAACCCAGGAAGCCAAGGTGGCAACCCTTACCTGATCCATTGTGGGAGTGGGTGAATAAATAGCCCGATTCCTCAGTTCTCTAGGAGGGTGATTCTAAGCCGTGGTTTCTCAGTAGAATGAGTCTCCAACTGCCCATGGCAGTCATCCCTTCAATAACACTCCACTTCTTGGTTTTTCTCCCTTCTTCATTTCACTTTTCTACTCCCTCACTCATGCTTCCTGAGATCACCTCCCTAATAAATTCTTTGCACATAAGTCCTTGTCTCGGGGTCTGCTTTTGTGGGAGAAAACTCACCCAAGACAGGTTAGTAGCCATAAGGCAAGGAATTAAGCCTCAATGGCTACTACAAAGAACAAATGTATTAACATAAAAGATGAAGGAGTTTTAAGCCAGTCTTGCAAATAGTCTCTCATCCACTAGTCTAGGTAAGTAATGAGCTGAGGCAGGCAAGTGAGCTGGTGATTAGCTTGAGTAGATGAGGGAAAGCCTTGGGGGTAGGTCCACAAGAGCACCCCCTCCCTGTAGCATCACCACCACCACCAATCCACCTGAACATTGGTCTGTACACAAAATAGCCTAACTTGTTCCCGGAAACAGGCCAATGGAGAGGGTAGAGTTTGCCTTGCTCAGTTCACCACTCTGGAGAGAGGCTGTGGGTGCAGCTGAGGTTGCTTCTATATATAACACGCAAGCACAACTAATAAAACCAATTGTAAAGCACTCTGCAGATCCAAAGTGCCACATAAATGCTAAATAAGAAAATTAATCTTAGCCTCAATGTACTCCCATTGTGAGAGTGGAGAGGTTTTGAGACTGTGCCAGGGAGTGTGTGCTGTCTCCTGCTCCCAGTCTCTGCCTTCACTCTCCCCCCAGCCAACAGACTGTGCTGGTGCTTCTGCGTGTACTCATCACACACACACACACACACACACACACACACGCCCCAGTACATATACCCCACACACATACTACACCCACACACATGCCCACAGAGACATTTTCATAGCCAAGCATGTACACTCAAGTGCATCCTGATACATACACACCTGCCAACACATATATCCCCCTACCCTGATACACACTGAGATGCACACCTGACACATTCACCCACAAGTGTTCACATATATACAGTGTCTCATACATTTCACACCTTCTAAATGCTCACCAGTAACTTCTTACAAACATGGTCATAGATTCATTCCCTGAGGGCCTGTCACACACAAAACACCCTCTTACACAGATACTGCTATGCACACACAGTCTCACACATGGCCTTCATACACACTGCAAGTCATTGTTTGAGATTCTTCACACCCTCCTTGTATTAAAACCATAGATCCGTACCCTTTGTCCTAACTTCCTCTCACTGTGAACTCAGTTTACTTCTCCACCCACTGATCGTGAACTTGATCACACAGCTTGCTTTGACTAGTGGGATGTTAGCAGATGTGATACAGGGAGCATTT
>NW_011494732.1:9746340-9749036 GCF_000754665.1 Bison bison bison
ATATGCTTGTGAACCTTGGATAGTCTCTCTTCTCTAGTGAGCTGCCAGAAGTAGAACAAGCCCCTTCAGCCTGACCCCAGAATGAATACAGAGCAGATAAGAAGTCTGTGGGACCCAAGAATTGAGTCCATCTGTTCTCAGTCTGATGTAGAACTACCCAGCTGAGCCCAGTCTGGATCAGGCACACTGTGGTTGACCCACAGACCTGGAAGTCTGAGACTAGGCTAGACGTTAGGAAACTATATAGCCCAAGGGCCAAATTCAACCTTTACCAGCTTTTGTAAATAAAGTTTTATTAGAACACAATCATGCCCATTAATTTGTGTGTTGTCTATGCTGCTTTCACCCTACAAAGGTAGAATTGAATAGTTGCAGTGGACGGTGTGCGATCAATGAGGCCAAAAATACATAACATCTGGCCCTTTACAGAAAAAGTTTTCCAGCCCCTGGAATGAAAACAAGTTTTAATAAGGCACTGAGTTTTGGGGTAGTTTGTAACACAGCTATTTCATGACGATAGCTGACTAATATCTCCCTTGAAAGCTGGTTTTGAAGATTAAAACTGGCAAAGAAGGTTGATTTGTAAAGTACTCATCACTTAACAAGCACGTGGTAACTGGCTCCAATTCCTCACTGCATGTCAACATTTATGGATTGTCTTTAACTACCTGGAGGATATGGACTTTTCCTCTGTCACATGCATTTGTGTGACATTAAAAAAAAATGTTTAATACCCTTTTTAAACTTTTTTTTGTGTGTGGTAAAAGTCACATAATATGAAACATACTATTTTAACCATATTTAATTGTACTGTTCAGTGGCACTAAGTACATTCACATTGTTGTCAACTCTCACTATTATCCATCTCTCCAATTTTCCACTTTCCTAAACTGAAACTCTGTCTGTATTAAACACTAAGTCCTCATTCCCCCTCCCCACACCCCCACTCCATCCCCAGTCCCACATATATATATAGTGTTTATATATATGTGCTGCTGCCGCCAAGTCTCTTCAGTCGTGTCCGACTCTGTGAGACCCCATAGACAGCAGCCCACCAGGCTCTCCCGTCCCTGGGATTCTCCAGGCAAGAACACTGGAGTGGGTTGCCATTTCCTTCTCCAACGCACAAAGTGAAAAGTGAAAGTGAAAGTGAAAGTGAAATTGCAGTCGTGCCGGACTCTCAGCAACCCCATGGACTGCAGCCCACCAGGCTCCTCCATCCATGGGATTTTCCAGGCGAGAGTACTGGAGTGGGTTGCCACTGCCTTCTCCAGGCATATAGTGGAATATTACTCAGCCATAAAAAGAAACAAAACCATGCCAGTCACAGAGATGTGAGTGAACCTAGAGACTATCATACAGACAGAAGTAAGAAAGAGAAAATAATATATATTAACATATATGTGAAATCTAAAAAAAAATAGTACAGATGAACCATTTGTTAAAACAAAAATAGAGACACAGACATAGAGAAGAAATGTATGAACACCAAGGGGGAAAAGGGGGCAATGAATTGGGAGATTGGAATTGACATGGACACACTACTACGCATGAAATAGATAACTAATGAGAACCTACTGTATAGCACATGGGAGGAAAGGACATTTTTTCCCCGTTCCTTCTCTTTTACTATGTAACATTTTTTAAATCTATATTCATTCAGCTGCTTCTCAGCACTTCTGTCTTCTTCTCATAAAAACAATTTTATATTATTTTTAATTTTATTAAATTTAATTATTGTTAATAATTTTAATGAAAAGGGAATTTTTTTCTTTTCCCTTAAAGTTTCTTTAAGGATGGAATTCATGTAAAGCTCTGAATTATGAAAATATATCCTATTTAATTTTTTTGTACATGGATCATTTTCAAATACACACCAAAATAAATTCTGAAGAAAAAAAAGCAGCAAAACCTGTGAAATTGGTATTGCCCTCCATTCCTTGTCGTTAAGAAGAAACGTTTAATATGACATATCATGTTTAACACCCTCAAACTCCTGATGAGACTGGTACAATTTGGATTCTGGGATTTTTTTAAGTAAATTAATTTGTTGAAGTCGAAGAAAGCTAAGCACTGAAGAATTGATGCTTTTGCAGTCAAATGCTCTACCACTGAGCTATACCCCCAGAATTGATGGTTTTGAACTGTGGTGTTGGAGAAGACTCTTGAGAGTCCCTTGGACTGCAAGGATGTCCAACCAGTCCACCCTAAAGGAGATCAGTCCTGGGTGTTCTTTGGAAGGACTGATGCTGAAGCTGAAACTCCAGTATTTTGGCCACCTCATGTGAAGAGTTGACTCATTGGAAAAGACCCTGATGCTGAGAGGGATTGGGGGCAGGAGGAGAAGGGGAGGACAGAGGATGAGATGGCTGGATGGCATCACCAACTCGATGGACATGAGTTTGAGTGAACTTCGGGAGTTGGTGATGGACAAGGAGGTCTGGCGTGCAGAGATTCATGGGGTCGCAAAGAGTCGGACACAACTGAGCGACTGAACTGAACTGAACTGAACTAAATGTGTATTCAGAAAAGTGTATATATCCTAAGTGCAGAAGTTGATGAATTTTCGCAGTGATCACAGCTGTGCAACAGCTCCCAGATAAGATCAGCACCCAGATCAGAGGAGCCATATGTCTCAAGCCAACCACTATCTGGATTAGAATAGTTCAGCTAATTTTCAACTTTACATAAATGGA
>NW_011494732.1:9749136-9751092 GCF_000754665.1 Bison bison bison
GCTTCCGAGGTGGCGCTAGTGGTAAAGAACCCGCCTGCCAGTGCAGGAGACATAAGAGATGAGAGTTCGATCCCTGGGTTGGGAAGATCCCCTGGAGGAGGACATGGCAACACACGCCAGTATTCTTGCCTGGAGAATATTCTTGTCCTCCATGGACAGAGGAGCCTGGTGGGCTACGGTCCATAGGGTCACAAAGAGTTGGGCAGGACTGAAGCAACTGAGCACACACACACACAAACGTATCCAGGCCCTAACACTTAGAATCTGTGAATATGTTACCGTGCGTGGCAAAAGGTACTATCTGCTGCTGCTGCTGAGTCGATTCAGTCGTGTCCGACTCCGTGCGACCCCATAGATGGCAGCCCATCAGGCTCCCCTGTCCCTGGGATTCTCCAGGCAAGAACACTGGAGTGGGTTGCCATTTCCTTCTCCAATGCATGAAAGTGAAAAGTGAAAGTGAAGTCGCTCAGTCGTGTCCAACCCTCAGCTCCTCCATGGACTGCAGCCTACCAGGCTCCTCAGTCCATGGGATTTTCCAGGCAAGAGTACTGGAGTGGGGTGCCATTGCCTTCTCCGAAGGTACTGTGTGGACGTGGTTAAATTAAGGACTTCAGATGAGGAGATTCTCCTGGATTTGGATCCCAGTTTTAAACATGTAGCCCAATTTTTTTTTAAAAAGAAAGATTCACTGTATACAACAGGGAATTAATGGGCTTACCCTGGTGGCTCAGATGGTAAAGAATCTGCCTGCAATGCAGGAGACCTGGATTCAATCCCTGGGTCAGGAAGATCCCCTAGAAAAGGAAACTGCTACACTCCAGTATTCTTGCCTAAAGAATTCCAAGGACAGAGGAGCCTGAGCCTGGTAGGCTACAGTCCATGGGGTTGCAAAGAATCAGACACAACTGAGTGATTAACACTTTCACTTTTCACAAGGAATTATACCTAGTATCTTATAACAACATATAATGGAATATAATCTGCAAAAAAACCCTAATCATTAAGCTGTACACCTGAAACTAACATAGTATTGTAAATCAACTACACTTCAATAAAAATAAATTGAGACACACAATTAGGAGAGGCCGCTCATCTTCCCTGGATGTTATATCTGAATGTGACACCTGGAACCACAGCAGCCATTTCGTGACTTTGAGAAGAGCCAGACTGAAGACAATTCTCATGAGTTTAGAGGTGGAAAGAATCCAGGTTACACGACATTATTGAAATACTAATTAACCAACCACAGAACAAAATGTCCTCCAAACCCCTGATAGGGATATTATAAAGTCTTTCTTATTTAAGTACATTGAGTCAAAGTTTTCCATTACTTGCAGCCAGGAACACCCTCACTAATACAATGAACCTTAAATTCTGGGGTGAAACTGCATGGGTTCTAATCCTCACTCCACCATTAATTAGCCATGTGACCTTGGGCAAGTCTTTTGATCCTCTGAGCCTTGGTTTTCCTCCTCTGTAAAAGTTGGTGGGTCATAATAATCCAGGGTCATTATGAAGATATGAGAGGATAAAAATCAAAATGCTTTGCGAATAAAAAAGACTGAGGTATCGTGAAAAAGTTGGCTTAAAGCTCAACATTCAGAAAACGAAGATCATGGCATCCGGTCCCACCACTTCATGGGAAATAGATGGGGAAACAGTGGAAACAGTGTCAGACTTTATTTTTCTGGGCTCCAAAATCACTACAGATGCTGACTGCAGCCATGAAAATAAAAGACACTTACTCCTTGGAAGGAAAGTTATGACCAACCTAGATAGCATATTCAAAAGCAGAGACATTACTTTGCCAACAAAGGTTCATCTAGTCAAGGCTATGGTTTTTCCTGTGGTCATGAATGGATGTGAGAGTTGGACTGTGAAGAAGGCTGAGTGCCGAAGAATTGATCCTTTTGAACTGTGGTGTTGGAGAAGACTCTTGAGAGTCCCTTGGACTGC
>NW_011494732.1:9751192-9792241 GCF_000754665.1 Bison bison bison
TTTCTTTGGAAGGAATGATGCTAAAGCTGAAACTCCAGTCCTTTGGCCACCTCATGCGAAGAGTTGACTCATTGGAAAAGACTCTGATGCTGGGAGGGATTGGGAGCAGGAGGAGAAGGGACGACAGAGGATGAGATGGCTGGATGGCATCACTGACTTGATGGACGTGAGTCTGAGTGAACTCCGGGTGTTGGTGATGGACAGGGAGGCCTGGCGTGCTGCGATTCATGGGGTCGCAAAGAGTTGGACACGACTGAGCGACTGATCTGATCTGATTGCTGGATATCATTATTGTTGCTGATGTTATAGACTCAGCAGGGCTGGAAGAAGCCCGGGGGATCCCAAGGAGCCCAGAGCCTGCCCTTGTTCCTGGCAATGGACTCAAGGAAGGGAGCAGCTGCACACACTCAGATAAGGCCACATTTGCATTCCCCCAGCCTCTCCTGCCCACAATCTGCAGGCTGAGCCAGACAGCAGCCCTTCCCAGGGGCACAGGGCCAACAATGAGCATATGACGGAGAGAGGGATGCTGAGGTGGGGGCTGAGAGGAGGCTGCACCTCAGGCACGGAAGCCCACCAGAAAAGCTCATATGCCGGAAATGGTACAATATTCTAGCTGTTGTATTCTGACAGGCTCCTGGGTGGCCAGATACCTTGATTTCAGCCTCTCATTCAACCCTCATAACAATTCTATGAAGTAGATTTATTCCTATTTTATGGATGAAAGGACTGAAGCTCAGAGAAGTTAACAACATGTCCAAGTTTAAACAGCCAGGAGTGGGAGAGCCAGACTCCAAAGCCATGCTCTGAACCACGATGCTGGAGCCAAGAAAATTATTAGATGCCCCTCAAGCTGCACAAATGAGCTTCCCAGGTGGCACTAGTGGTAAAGAACCTGCCTGCCAATGCAGGAGACATAAGAGAATCGGGTTCAATCCCTGGGTTGGGAAGATACCCTGGGGAAGAAAATGGCAACCCACTCAGTATTCTTGCCTGGAGCATCTCATGGACAGAGGAGCCTGGTGGGCTACAGTCCATGGGGTCGCACAGAGTCAGACATGACTGAGCACGCATTCAAGCTGCATGAAAAGAAGAAAGCAAGAGCAGCACTGGGAAGAACTGGACTCCTGTGCTCACTGACCTGGCCTTCATGGATCTCACTGCCCAGCCTATGAGGGAAGCATTCAGGCTTCAGCTCCTTTTGACATCCTGGTCTATCTCAGAGCTTTCCTTTTCCTTCCCTGTCAGCTCTCTCAGTAGGGATCCTAGTCCCCAGGAGAGAATTCTTGAGGGAGACAGTGCTCTCTGAAAATGGCTCCAGAAAAGTAGAGACAACACCTTTCACTAAGAGTCTAGGGGCCCGGGAGGGCATGTGGGAGAGCGCTGGCGACACTCCCCTATCCAGATGCACTCTCTGCCATTCTCTGCTCTGCTCTCTGCCTCGGGAGGCCCACCTGTAAGAATGGCATCCATAGGCTCCCTGCCCTCCAGCTTCCCTGTGAATTTAGTTAATGAGAGGCAGTGGTAGAAGTTGGAAAGCTGCAGGAGAGAGCTGGAGGTATTTCTCCCATCCCTCTCCTAGTCCCTAAGTCAGCCCTGTGGTTCTGGCTGTGGCTAAGTCCCTCCATGACTCTATTTCCTCTGGCCTCCTGGCCCTGGCCCCTCCTCTCACCAGATTCTGATAACCTCACTCCTCTCCTTTATATTCAAGACTAGGGTGGTATCTGCCCCCCATTTATTGCTAGTGTCTGGGTGTCTCAACATCTCTCATCAATGTCCCTAACCTTGTCCAATCCTCTGTGAGCAGTCTTTTCATCAACTGTTCCTCAAACTCCCAGCTTTCTATTTTCTCATGGAGTCCTGACTGTTGGGATGCATGTGTTGGGAGAGGAGGCCAGATTGTAATATATTCTCAAGGAGCTGAAACTTCTTGGCTCTGCCATTCAGTAAGTTGCCAGTGGGAGGGGTTAATGGAACTGTCAGCATTTGGCGAGATCCTGTCGATGCCCTTGGAAGAAGATGGAACTCAGTGGCTAGGGGGGTTCTCCATTTCTGAAGGATGCAAGTTTGGAAAAGCCAGATTCCACCTGGCCTAGTCTGCCTTGCTCCTAGTGAAACTCAGAATGGTAAAGAGGAGACAGCCTTTGACAATGAGATGACACCCAGCTCTTATGCACAGTAGCTACATGGCACTTTTAAATTGACAAGATATCTTTTCATGAATTCACTTAGCTGAGCCTCACAATTATCCTGTGAGTCAGACAGTTAAAGGCCAACTTCCCCCACTTTACTGATGAGAAAGTTAAAACCGAGAGAAAGGAAGGGACACATCTAAAGTCACACAGCCCCAACAGCTCTCAAAGCCCCAGCCATAGTGATCCCGAGTCTTTCCAACACACCTCACACTTCTAGCTGATGTACTCTCTGCCTCAATGGCTAAAGGATCGCTTGGCAAAGCTAAGAAGACAGTCCATCCCTTAGATTAAAAAAAAATAAATAAATGGAAAAAGAACTAGGTGGCATTTGTCCATTGAGCACCTATTATATACCAGGCATTGGGAAAAATATTTTATATACACTCTATCCTTTTTAACTCTTAACAATACTAGGAAGCTGGGGCACAGAGAGTTTAAGTGATTTGCCCAAAGTCACACATCTGGTAAGCAACAGACCTAAGATTTGAAACCAGATACTTCTTATGCCTCTGGTGCTTAACCATTGCACTGAACTGCCTCACAGCCAAATGCTCTGAAAAGAGAGCATTGACATGATGGATGAAAGGCACATTCTTTCCCTCTGCCAATGCCTGGAGCTGTTAGCAAGAATAGTGAACTGCAGTCTGCAGGCAGCACCCACAGCAAGGCAATCCTTCTCCTTGTGACTTAAGTTTTCTGGTCCTACACAACAGTGCCCTGGACTTGGGGGATGAGAGAGTCAAGTTTCCATAGATGGAATGAATGATACCGCATACACCTCCAGCATATCTTGGGATGTGTTTTGACTTCATCCTTAAAGTAAACCTGCTGGGAACACAGGACAAATATTCCCTATCCTAGCTTTCTTTAGAGAAAACTAAGGATGCAAAGAAGTAGAGATTTGCCCAAAGTCACACAACTGGCACGGGTGGATCCTGGGTTTCAACTTACATAGATTGGGCTCTGAAGCTTATGATCACTCTGCTATAGCATGCTGTTTGGCTTGGGATATGAATCTGAGAGGGGAAGTGACTTATCCATGGTCACACAGCAAGACAATGTTGCTGGAATTAAATTCAACCACCACACCATGCTGCAACCTGTCAGCCACCCAGACTTCTTCCTCTCCATCTCCTCCTCCCTTCCTGGCAGTTCTCCCCTCTAGTGGCTTCTTTCCCTCAAGTTCCTCCTCTAGAAGCAGCTAGAACTAAGAGATGTCTCCCACCCATGGCCTCCTTGGAGACAAATAAAGGAGAAGGAGAGACTAATGAGAAGGGGGAGAGCCATTATGGGGCTTATTTGCATGAGCTGGTGATAGCATGGTTTCCTGAACTCTTGGCACTATCTGCCTCTCTCTGCCTGTAGGAAGGAGGTGGAACAGCTGTGCGCACATCTGCCGGAGGAATTCTTTAAAGAGCAGAGATGACGCTGTTTTTCTACCAGCAGTAGCAGCAGCAGGGCAAATGCTTGAGGCTCATTGTGGGTTCATTCTCTCTCTGTCTGAGGTTCATGTCTTTAGAACAGCTGTACACACAGAGCAAGGCTGTGAGGCAAGGAAACCTCTGAAGCAAGATCAGGAGCCCCCAGCCAAATTCATGTAACTGATTATTCACAGAGGTTGCTTACAAACAGAAAATAAGGGCTGAGATACACTGTGTGCCAGGCACTCTTCTAAGCTATATATATATTTTTTTTTTATTTTACTTACATTTCATATATTAATTTAATCCTTAAAACAGATAATCTAAAAAATCTCTATGCCGTAACTACTAGTACTATAACCAGTGATTCTCAAATTTCAGCGTGTTCATTGACATTGTTTAAAAAATAATATTCCTGAACTCCTGCCCTCTGAGCTCAGGAGAGCTAGAGAGCTCAGGAATCTTCAGTTTTGACTACGTTCCCCTGTTTGATTCTTGTACAGGTAGTGGATAGAGCACTCTTTGAGGAAGACCGGTAAAGAGATGCATTCATTTGCAAACTTTATGGTGTAAAAACAATATGCCAGTACCTGGGATAGGCATATAGGAGTTGAGGAGAAGCAATTATAATGCTAGATGTTACCTGGATGTTAACTATATTTCAGGTGCCTTGCTAAATGTCTTACATTCACTAATGGTTAATTATCACAACACTGCCCCCCAACTCAGGTTTATATTACCTCCATGTTACAGGATAAGGAAACTAACTGAAGTTCGGAGGTAAAGTAACTTGTTCAAAACCTCAGTTGTCCAAAGCCTCACAGATAGCAGGTAGAAGAATCTGAATGCAGCATCTGAATGCAGGTCTCTCCGATTCCAGACACTATGACCTTAATCATGGGTGCACATTTTCTATCCCTGGGGAACTCCCAGACTAGTGGAATAGCCAAGCTAATGACCTAAACAATCAAAATAACACAATAATAATAATTAAAAAAAAAAGAACCAAGGAGTTCTATAGTTCTAAAAGTTGTGAAGGCTAGTAGGGAAGATACATCACTTCCTACTAAAGGACGACTCTGGTAGGCTTTCTAAGGAGGGTGATATTTATATAGGGTCTTTTTTTAAAATGGCAGGATTTGAACACAGTAGTGAGGGAAGAAAATTTCAGGAAAAGGGAATATCATAAGCATAAGTACTGATGCCAAAGAACAGGTATTTGATGGGAAATGTGAGCAATATCACTTGATTAGTGTGAAACTATAGGCAAATCTGAATAGCTCACTCCCCCATCTCTTTCAAATGTTTACTCAAATGTCATCATTTCTATAAAGTCTTAGCTGACCACCCCATTTAAAGCTGCAATGAAAATTCTGCCCAGCATATTTCATTACTCTGCTTTATTTTTTTCCCCAAAATACTTTTACCCTTCTAATATATAATTTGCTTTTATTTTTTAAACTTCTTGTCTGACTCCAACCGCTAGAACAAAAGTTCCAAGAGGGCAGAGATTTTTGTCGGTTTTATTTATTGTTGAATCCTGGGGGTCTATAACAGGACCTTGGATGTAATACGTGATTGATTTAAATTTTTAAAATTTTCGATAGAGGGAACAAGGAGGAGCATCAGAGGAAGTGTGCTTGGGGGTTTCAGCACCTCGGACAGAGACCCATTGTTCTTGCTTCAGGGAGTTTTATCCTTGGCTGCCTCAGTTCAGTTCAGTTTAGTTGCTCAGTCGTGTCCGACTTTTTGTGACCCCATGACTCACAGCACGCCAGGCCTCCCTGTCCATCACCAACTCCCGGAGTTCACTCAAACTTATTGCCTAGCAGATCGCAATTTGGTAGATCTAGGATAGGGCCTAAATTCCTTCCCCCCCTCCTTCCTTCCTTCTAACGCTACATTGATGAATCTAATGTACATCGTGGATAAGACACCAGTCATATCATGCTGTGGCAGCCTACACAAGCCACTCCTACTGCAGACATCAGTAGAGTTTCCAGGATACTGATATTGAGAGGGTAACAGGCAGGAAGGCCAGGGGTCTCCAAGCAGAGGAAATAGGCTGCAAGTGTCTCTTAAAATTCTGTGTTTCCATGACGACACCAGGTTCCACCAGAACTTAACTTTTCTCAAAACTTGAGCTAACCAATGCGTTTTTCTTATGGAAATGTTTTTCTTAAGCTTTGTTAATGCAATGTTATTTGCTTTGGAATTTGCCTTTCTTCAAAATGGTTCCACCTAAGACTAACTTAAGGGGATGACAGAGAATGAGATGGTTGGATGGCATCACCAACTCAATGGACATGAATTTGAATAAACTCTGGGAGTTGGTGATAGACAGGGAGGCCTGGCATGCTACAGTCCATGGGCTTGCAAACAGTCGGACACAACTGAGCGACTGAACTGTACTGAACTGAAGACTAACGTTTTTTCTTTTCTCAAACTTTGGGCTGATAATAGCTCAACAAACCAGTGTTCATATCAATTGTTTTATGGCTGGGGGATGACACACTTCATGCCATCCTATCTCAAAAATGCATATTGTGGGAGACGGGCCTGGTGAAACTTTGTCAGCCTTGAGGTGTCTCTCTTATCTGATTAATAGCTTCCTAACAGACATAAAACAGCTTGCTGAAACTAACAAAGGCGGCACTCTCCATCCCCCTTCTGACGTCTATGTCAGAAGCTTTCTCTGTCCCTTTGCACTTTAATAAAACTCTATTACACAAAAGCTCTTGAGTGATCAAGCCTGGTCCCTGGTCCCGAAGTTAAATATTTGTCTTTGGAGATCACGAATCTGACACCTTTCACCGTAAGCTGTCAATATTCTGACCAGGCTGGTGACACAAACAATGTCCCAAGTCTGAGAGATACGGTGGAGTTCTCCCATTAAGGCAGGCTTAGCCCACTGGGGTGATTCCTAAATCAATCCCCCACTTCAAGACAGCCTTCTGTACTCTCTTCTCCACAGAAAACATCTTTGACAAATCCTATTCCTCTTGCTCCTCCTTTCTGATGAGTCCTCAGAGACTCCCACCAGTCCGTTCTGATTCATATTTATCAGCTTGGGGCTGTCTTCCCTTCCACCGTCACCCTCATATTCTCTCCCAAGTTAATCAGGGAAGGCAGATGGATGATGGTACCTCGTGTAACCTAATTAAGATAAAAGCTTCCACTGATCTCCCTGCTGAAGAGACAAAAGATGTTGCCAGCAATAACTTCTGGTGCCGACGTGTCTGATATGTGTAGCCCCATAGAGGCTAGGGTTCTGGTAGTTAACTTCAGAATTAAAGGATCCCAGTTATGCAAGCTCCCATGACATGGACAGCAATGGAAGATAGAGTAGATAAATCCTGAACCTCATGTTTGTGAAAAACTCAGTCTCTGTATCCAGAATCTGGCTACTCCTCACCACCTCCACCTGGTCCAAGCCCTACTTCATGTCTTACCTGGATTATTGCAGTAGCCTCTTCACTGGTCTCCTGGATTTCACAATTACCCTTCTATAGCCCATTCTCAGTGCAACAACATTGGCATACTGTTGTGCTCCTTTTGAAACAAACTGACTCATGTCATTCTTCTTTTCAAAATCCACCAATGGTTCCCCAGCTCACTCAAAGTAACAGGCAAAGTCTCTACCTGTTTGGCCACAGCTACTTCTATGATTGGACTCCCAGGTGGTTCAGTGGTAAAGAATCTGCCTGCCAATTCAGGAGACTCAGAAGACATTGATCCCTGGGTCAGGAAGGTCCTTTGGAGAAGGAAATGGCAACCCACTCCAGTGTTCTTGCCAGGAAAATCCCATGAACAGAGGAGCCTGGAAGGCTACTGTCTGTGGGGTTGCAAAGAGTCAGGCATGACTAAGCACATACATACAACCTCTATGATCACATCTCCTACTCCTCTCTTCTACTTGGTTCCAGCCATATTGATCTCCTCATTGCTCCTAGAATACCCAGCTTTAAACTGGCTACTCCCTCTTGACTGTTATAACCATCCCCCAGGTAGCAATTGGGCTCATTCCCTCATCTCTTGACTACCTTGTTTAAGATTCCAACATATGCTATCAACTACCAATCACCCTTATCCTGATTTATATTTTTTCCTATAGAAGACATCACCTTCTACTATACTGCTGCTGCTGCTAAGTCGCTTCAGTCATATCCGACTCTGTGCGACCCCATAGATGGCAGCCCACCAGGCTCCGCTGTCCCTGGGATTCTCCAGGCAAGAACACTGGAGTGGGTTGCCATTTCCTTCTCCAATGCATAAAAGTGAAAAGTGAAATTGAAGTCGCTCAGCCGTGTCCAACTCTTAGCGACCCCATGGACTGCAGCCCACCAGGCTCCTCTGTCCATTGGATTTTCCAGGCATGAGTATTGGAGTGGGGTGCCATTGCCTTCTCCTAGATAACCCATTTGTCCATTATTGGACAACTAGCACATGAACACCACAAAGACAGAATTTGGTCTATTTCATTCCCTGCTGCTTCCCCAGCCTATTAAATAGTGCCTGGCACATAATAAGCATTCAGCAAACATTCACTGAATAAACAGATAAAAAATCAATAGGAATAAAAAAATTAACATTACTCAAGATGGCTAGAAGGAACAAAGACAACTGTGGCAAAAACATGGAAACCATCATAAAATAACATTCCCTGAAGTGTAATCATCAAGTGCTTGATGTATATGTGTTTGAAGCTTAATCATCAAGTCTACAGGTGTGCAACCCAACTGTATCAGTCCTGCAGCTTACAAGTACATCTCAGGTCATGTTAACATCCTTGCTCTGCCATTCCCAAACTGTGTAACCTTGGGCAAGTTACTTAACCACTCTGACCTTTGATTTTCTCATATATAATAAGGGGATAACAATAGAAACCCATCTCATGAGGTTGTTGGGGGAATTAAATGACATAATATATCTAAAGGGCTTAGAATAGTGCTTAAGCTTAGTGAGCAGTTATGACTTGGAGCCCTCATGTGCTGACATAGGTCCTGAAGAGGGACAGAGAACAGAAAACAGGGTCTCAGAGTTGCTCAAAGCTCTCTCTATGGCTCCTGCCCCCTGGCTATATCCCCTAGAGGCCAGAGCCCCACTGAGGACCTCAGGCAGAGTTGTAGAGATGAATTTTCCTTAAAGCAGGCTCCTATTTCTTTCCCTAAGAAGCCCTGCTTGGGTCCAGAATCACATATTTCTTGCACCTGACAGCTCTGACTTTTCACCTTAACTGATAATTTTGTGCGGATGTGAGTGCTGAGTCACTTCAGTCATGTCTGACTCTTTGCAACCCTACGGACTCTAGCCTGCTAATTTCCTCTGTCCATGGGATTCTCCAGGCAAGAATATTGGAGTGGGTTGCCATGCCCTTCTCCAGGGGAGCTTCCCGACCCAGGGGTTGAACCCATGGCTCCTGTGGCTCCTGCATTACAGGCAGATTCTTTACCACTGAGCCACCAGGGAAGCCCTCTAACTTCATCTGAGATCAAAATTAGGCCATTAGCTAGGTGTGGTGTGGCTGTAGGTAAGGGGAGGGACAGACATTTGGCTACTCTTATTTCCCTCTTCTCTGCCCCCACCCCCAGCCCTCCCTGGCCCCAAATCTCCCTTCTCCTTAACTACAAAGCAATAGTACCCATGCATGTCAATGAAAGCAAGCAATTCTAGTGAAATAGTAAATATTCATTGTCAAAGCTGTGAAGTTTCAGAGTTATTTGTTATGCACAATAGATAACTAATACATTCGGAAAGAGACCTGAAAATCTGCACTTCTGACAGCTCCCAGGGGATGTGCTGCTTCCGTGGACTACTCTATGAATGGCCAAGAGATTGGATGATTTGTTCAAGAAAAATATGGCTAGTCATAGGTGGTTGAACAATGGCTCTAAGCTCAGATCAACCTATCTTCATCCCTTTGGCACTCATTGTTCTAACACATGCTGAGAGTGTTTGACAGCAAGTCTCCAGCTAAGGGCCTCCTCCCTACCCACTCAGGACATTCTGGGAGTTCTCTGGGTTAATGCCCAATGGCAGCATTTTACTGATGATGGCTGGGAGCTGAAATATAAACACCCCAGCTTCCTTACTTCTTCATGGGATAACTGAGGTGTGTTCTACAACACCTCCCAGAAGTTCCCAGTGAGATTGAATTCCTGTGGTCCACAGTGCTAATTTGCTCAATAACAACACTTCGTTGGCTTTTCCTCCCCTTCCCTATATCATTTTCCTACTACCTTAGTAATAATTCTTGGGTTCATTTCCCAAATAAACTACCTGAACTCAAACCCTTGCTTTGGGATAGTTACTATATGCCAGCCACTGTGCAAAGGGTTCTAAATATATCATCTCAATCTCTACAACAAGTAATATTTCCATTTTATAGACACCTGAGGCACAGAGAAGGTGACTGACTTACCAAAGTTTACACAGCTAGGAATGAGCAGCCCGTGATTTGAAAACAAGCATCTCTGGCCTGAAAGCCTAGGTTCTTATACCTCTATCCACACTCCACCCACTGCTATCTGCTCTAAAGCCATCTGTCTCCATTCTCACATCCTTTTCCCCAGCTTCCCTTATTGAAACTTCCATGTCTCAGGCCCCAACCCAGAGTGTCTTTCACTGCAGGAAGAGGCCACAAAATCAGTATGAATGTTCCCTAAATTAAGTCCCAAAGTAACTAAGATCTTCTCAAGACCTGTACCCCCAAAAGCAATCCTAGCAATAGGGAATGTCATCAGGTTTTCTGGCACATCTGAGGATCCAAGCACAAGAGAATCCACTGTGACAAGTGGGTCCTAAATCAGTCCTCACAGGTGACAATTTAACTCAACAAATAGGGCTTCTTCCTAGGGATACAGGTAGAAGTTTTGCTTCAACTCATTCCCACAAATATTAAACATGTACCCTGTTTCTGGCTCATATCAGGCTCTCAGTAAATATTTCTTGAACAAATGAATCAATCAGTGAATGGATCAATGTACTGATGAATACAGGTGGACCACCTAGCTAGGGACAGAGCCTCTGGCTAAGACCCCACCCACTCCCTGGATATCTCCTGCCTATTTGATTTGACAAATGAGCAAAGTGCTGAGCCACCTTTAGTAAGAATCGTGCCTCTATTCATGTGGAGTGCTTTCCAAATTTTTCAAGATTCCTATGTGACATCTCATTTTATACCCATCCTATTCACAACAACCTTTGAGCTTGTTGGAGTGGGAATGGAGACAACTGAGTGTGAATGAAAGAATTTTAGCTCCTAAGTTCCAAAACCATTAAGTTCTAGTTCTGGTTTTGTCACCATCTGCCACTAACATGTGATGTGAACTGGGGATGGCCTCTTCTCCATTCTGAGGACCAGTTTCCTTGTCTTTAAAATGAAAAGGGTCAAACTAATTTAAGATCAAAGAGTCCCTTCTGGTGCTAACACTTTAAGGTTCCAATATCTATCCAAATAGGAAGGAACAGCAGAAGAGGATCAGATTTTATACGTCACAAATTTCCCCATGATTCCTCAAATCTCATCTGTGAATCTCTGAGTACAATTATTCCTACCAGTAGGAGCTGCTGTTTTCTCGTGGGCTCATCATGTTCTTGCTTCCCAAGTGGCGCAGTGGTAAGGAATCCACGTGCCAATGCAGGAGACTCAGGAAATGCAAGTTCAATCCCTGGGTTGGGAAGATCCCCTGGAAGAGGAAATGACAACCCACTCTAGTATTCTTGCTGGGAGAATGCCATGGACAGAGGAGCCTGGCAGTCACAAAGAGTCAGACACGACTGAGTGTCTGAGCATGCACACATCATGTTCTTGGGATTATGCAGGGAACGCTATATATGTTATCTTGCTTATTCCTCACAACAACCTGTGAGTCTGGGCTTGATGTGTCATTTATAAATGCTTTCAGCTGCCAGAAGCAGGAAACCTTAAGCCATAAGGACATTCTTAACAAGGAAATTGGATGTCCCACTGCTGGTTCAGCATCTCAATGACATCATTAAGTATCTTGGTTCTTATATTCTTCTGTCATTCTTAGAGTGCTGGTTTTTCATTTACAGATACGTTGCCTCATGATCACAGGATGGCTACCATGGTTCCAGACATCATATTCCAGACATTACAACCCCCCACAACACTCAAAGCAGAAAGGAGGATAGGGAAAGAGAGATTTATCCTGAAGTATGTACTGCTCTCTTTTTTACTGGAGAAAAGTCACTCCCAGAATCCTCTATGCCATCTTCCCTTTTAACTCACTGGCCAAGACTCAGTTCACATGGTCACCTCTGGCTGCAGGAAAGGCTGGAAAAGTCCCTGCCATGATCAACTGCTATAATGGGAGGTAAACAAGACCCAAAAAATGACATATGCTATTGGCTAGTGAACCAATAGTCTGTCTTAGTCTTTATTCCCATTTCTTTATTTCCCAGGAGACTGAGGCTAAGAGGGGTTAAGTAACTTGTTCAAGGTCACACAGTGAATAAGCAGCGGAAGCATAACCATCATTGTGCCCAGCTCCAAACCCTGTGCTCTTAACTACTGCCAAATCCCACCCTGGGCACCAATTAGACCTCAAAAAGTTGAATGGTGGACAATTTAAAGGGAGTCACGTTTCCTAAAAGGATATTGTTGAAGGAGAAAAGGATTTTAAGTCAGACTTGAAGATCCAATGATGAAAAAAGTAGGAAATGAATCTCCTCTGGAAGGCAACAAGATTGTACTCAGATACCTGGCAGGCTGGTGAAGATGAGGCAGCATAGTCCCAAGCCCTTGGCATCCTCCCCCAATTACAAGTTTGGCTCCACACAGCTTTTGCCTTGCCTGTGTCAGCATAAGCAGCTGAGTCAGAAGATGGTTCTCTTGAGGAGGGAAGCAGGAACCCTGGAATGAAGCTGGTCAATCCTGAGCCATGTGTCAAGGGGCTCTTTATAGCATAATCACTCTCTCTGATGAAGGCCAGTGGTGACAGGCCTTTTAATGAAGGGTAACAGTATTTTGCATTTAAATATACTCTGCCACTGACTCATTACTGCAGTAGCCACCATAAAGACAAGTAAATCAAAGGGGAGAAAGAGTTTATCAGGCTTAGGGAGAAACCAGGCTAAGACGTAAAACACCTGGGACCCTCACGATCGCTGCAGCCAATGCAGGTAGCTCCTGAGCCCTCTTTGGTGAAGAACGAGACTGCATGCAACATTTCCATCATCACAAAAAGTTCTATTGGACAGTCCTAAAATGGAATGGGGCTGGAGGACAGTTACTTTCCCAAAGGAAAATCAAGATGCTGGGACTTGAAGAAGGGTGCATGGATATTGAAGAAGCAAAGCAGAAGCCCACTGAGAGTCATTCTTAATTTAAAAGTTGCAGACTTCTGAAAGTAAAAAGAGCTATGACCTTCTCCCCAGGGGAGCATAAAACTGCAAACAATTCCACAAACACCGATTTCTGCTTAGCATTTCAGAGGGGTCATAGGCTCTCATAGGCTCCCTGAAGCCAAACAATGAGCAGTGACCCCAGTTCAGAATGACTGGTGTTCAGGGAATTTTAGCAAGACAGTAAGGGCTGGAGGGAATAACTTTTAAAGGCTTTACTGCCTGAGCGCTGTCTCCAGAGCTTCCTTTATTCTCCACCTCAGTGCCCTTAGTCTGGGAAAAAGAAGAATTTGTCTCTACTCCTAATTATTGGGTAAGGCACAAACGATGCAAATATTATGCTAAATGAGGCCCCTTAAAATAGCAGAGAGCAAACCAGCGCTGAAGATGCCTTGTCATTTGCAATTTGCAAATGGGTTTGATGCCTTTCTTCATCCTCTCCCCACTCCCCACCTCTGTAGTTGATGTTAATCTGAATTCCTGAAGGAGTCACCTTCCCCCTAGAAAGGTGTCCCTTGAGGGGAGGAGGGGAGGAAAATGGGGGGATGGAAATGTGGCTTGATTGCCTACATCTGATTAGTAATTACATGCCAAGAGTCATTCTGGAGAGGAAACACTGTCACCCTCTGATGAGGAAAAGGTTTTGAGAGGCAGATCTTCCAGATGGAGGGTGGAAGAGGAAGCTGATGAGAAGGAGAGGGAGGTGGTAATAGATATGCAATTGAGGGGTAGAGGCTAGCTGGACTAGGGGAGAGGCAGGCAGGTTATTCCCTCCTTTGTCAGCATTTGCACTCCACCATTCATCAGCATGTGTGACCTTGAGCTATGGTGGCTGAAACTGTGTGCCTCAGTTTTCTTATCTGTAAAATGGGGATAAAGCTGGTACCTGCTTCTTAGAGCTGTTGCGAACATTGAATAAAATCTTATTATAGCCCAGGCATCCACACACACTCCAATTCAGCCTCCAATTGACAAGACATCATGCTTGGGATTCTGAGAGACCTCAGGAAGGCCACCCTGGTCTCTGCCAACACAGACGCACATCTTTTAAAAAGGAGAGTCCATAACCAGCTTCCAACTACTTGTGTCACCAGAAAGTGTCACCAGAAAGGAATGCTGGCTTGGGCAATCCTAGACAAAAGCAACCAAAAATGTCATATTTGGTTTTAGCTATTTTCGTGAACTTCCTCACCATAGGTGATGAATGAGAAAGGGATTCAGCTCACCCAGCATTCTCAGTTGTTCTAAACGCAGGCAAGACTCTGGAAGGAAGGACTCTCTTTAACTACCTCTCCCAAAGGGACATGGGTGGCACAATACCTAGTGAATGTTCCTCCCCATTCCTCAAAAATTAGACATGTGACTCAGCTGTCAAATGCTGAGTGACCTTGGGCAACTGGCTTAACCTCTCTGGTCCTCAGTTTCTTCATAAGTAAAATGGAAATAATGAAACCAGGTTTCTGCACTGTTCTTCCCTCTGCATTTCCTTTTTTTTTTTTCTCTCTAAATGACTTAGGTGAAAGCCCCTCTCCTCTGCCTTTATAAAGAGCACATCCACCTCCTCCCAGAGCATACAGGCCCCATCTCATCTCCTGAGATCTACTTGGCTTCACCACACCCTATTTTCTGTTCCAAAAAGAAAGAGGTCCATTTTGGTATTGTGTGTACAGTAGACAAGTACAGTGATTAGACTGCAGTTTTGGTAATTTGTACTGGTGACATCATTCCAACCATGACCCTTCCCACTGAGGGAAGACAGGAGCTAAAGAAGTGGTCCTTAGCTGTGGCTGCCCACTGAACTTATCAATGGAGATTTTAAAATATTGATGACCAAGTTCAACCCCGTCTCCTTACCCCTTCACTATTATCCTCCACTGAGATTCTGATTTAATTCATTTTGGGTGTGGCCTAGGCATTGGGAATTTTTTTTAACCCAGGTTAGAGTTGGACATGACTTAGCAACTCAATCACCACCAATCACCATATTAATTTGCAGTTATACTTGAGGACCACTAAGCTAGAAAAACCAGGGCTAGCAAATAATATACAGTGACAGGGTAAAGTCTTAAATTCATATTTTAAAACTCAACCATAAGGAAAATAATGATATATTTGACCACAGTTTTTTGGGCAGGGGGGCGTACCACATGGGTTATGAGATCTTAGTTCCCTGATCAGGGATCAAACCCATAGCCTCTGCACTGGAAACGTGGAGTCTTAACCACCTAACTGCTAGGGAAGTTCTTGACCACAATTTTTTAAAAATCATTTTTGCTCTTCCCAAAACTATTGGACAAATTAGTATGCCAAACAGATAACTTCTTAAAAAGAAACTGAAATAGATAGGGAAGACCGATGAGAAAGTATACATCCCCTGAGTTACCCCCAGACCAATTTTAAAGTTCTATCATATATAAAGAGCCCCTGAAAATCAATAAGAAATATATAAAAAACATAATACTCTAACAAAAGAAAATGAACAAAGACATGAAAAATGATTCTCAGTAGAATAAATACACATGTCTAATAAGCTTATGATTTTTTTTTTAACTCAGCCTTTTCAATAATCAAAGAAATGCAAATAGAAACAAGCCACTGGCTTTAAATCTATTAAATTAGCAAAGACAAAAAGAAAACCTCTATACTGGCCTGGGTAAAGGAAGCACTCTCAAACTCTGCTAGTGAAATTGTAAATTAGTTCAACCTTTCTAGAAAGCAATTTGGCAGGACAATCCCAATTAAGTTAAAAAAATATATATGTACATTTAGCCATATGAAAAATGCTGGGAGGATATAAAACAAATGTTAACAGCAATTTTCTTTCTATAATAAGATTAGGGTGATTTTTATTTTCTTTTTTATACTTTGCTGTATTTTCCAAATTTCCACAGTGAACATGAATTGCTTTCATAATGAGGAAAAAAGAAAAACAATGAAAGGAGACACATTTTTTAAAAACCTTGTTATGTTCTTTTGAAATGTGTTTTTTACCGTTTCATTCCAGGATGCTTGGTTTTGCAATGCTAAGCTCTTTCTGAAGAGTTTTGTGCTGCATCCTGAGAGAATTGTCCAATAAAAGGAATTGGTTATTTTAGTACATCTAGTAAAAGAGAAAGCACACCTGCTCTGTACTCAGCAGACCTGTGTAGGTATTTCCACTTTGCCCCTTCTTGGCTGTGTGACCTTGGGTGAGTCATTCAAACTCTGTGAGGTTTGGATTCCATATCTTTAAAGGAAGCCATTTAAGCATTCCTACTTCATGGGACAGAATGAGATAGTTTATGTAAAGTGTCTCGGACCATGCCTGGAGCATAGTAGGGGGTGAATAAATGGAAACCTATACAAACTACATGATAGGGTAAGTCATGAGATTCTTACAAATGGGAAGCAGTCATCCAGAGAAGAAAACTGGAGAAAATCCCTCTTGGAGATAAGTACACCTCATATCATCATTCCCATTTTACAGAGGGAGTTCTATCAGAAAGGCACTGCATAACACTTGGCCCAAGACCCTTCCAGGACTTCAGGGTTAAGAGCCGAATAAGCAGCAGAGCCCAGCTTCCTTTACTCTTGGAATATACTCTGCTGTTCCCTGAGCCCAGAATGACCTGCCGTCCATCTTCCCAGGTCTCCCCAAACCAATGGCAGCATCTCTTCCCACCGTCCACCAATATGATCCTCTCTTGTTCACTGCGGCACATTTGTAACAGGAGAAGTTTCAAGCCATCCAGATGTCTGTGAGCTCCCCAAGGACAAGAACCGTGTCCATTTTGCAATCCCTGTGTTGTGTCCCTAGTTTCGAGTCAGATGTGAGCTGGAGTAGAAAGGAAACAAAGAGCCAACACATTGGAAAAGACCCTGATGCTGGGAAACATTGAGGGCAGGAGAAGAAGAAGGTGGCAGGGGATGAGATGGTTCTATGGTATCATTGACTCAATGGACAGGAGCTTGAGCAAACTCTGGGAGATAGTGAAGGACAGGGAAGCCTAGCGTGCTGCAGTCCATTGGGTTGAAAAGAGGAGGACATAACTGAGCAACTGAACAACAACAACAAAAAAGGAAACAGGAAGATTCAAAGGGCCCTGACCCCTGGCTCCCTGGCCACTCCAAACAGGTGATCTCATTCCGCTAGCTGCTGTCAGCAGAGTCAAGAAAGTCAGCTACTGGATGAACACAATGGGCAGGCTGTGTAAGATCTTGTAGGTCATGGTGAGCTGTGTGGCTTTTAATGGAAAGGCAGAGATTTTTGCCTATTTGTTCACTGAAGTAGCCTCAAGAGCACTGCCTGGCACAGGTACTGTGCTGTGCTTAGTTGCTCAGTTGTGTCTGACTCTTTGCTACCCCATGGACTGCAGCCCACCAGCCTCCTGTGCCCATGGGGATTCTCCAGGCAAGAATACTGGAGTGGGTTGCCATGCCCTCCTCCAGGGGATCTTCCCAACCCAGGGATCAAATCCAGGTCTCCTGCATTGCAGGTGGATTCTTTACCATCTGAGCCACCAGGGTGGGAAGCCTATCTGGCACATAGTAGACACTCAATAAACAGTTGCAAAAATAAATACTATGCAGCCAACAAAAATTCCTGCAACAGGAAGATATTTAAAATATATTGTTTCAGTGCTTTTATGTGTTCAGTGTTTTTAAAAATTGATTATAGGAGGACTTCCCTGGTGGTCCAGTGGTTAAGACTCCACCTAGTAATGCAGGGGAAGTGGGTTCGATCCCTGGTCTGGCAACTAAGATCCCATGTGCCATGGGCCAACTAAGCCTGAACACTGTACCACTGAGTCCACGAAATCCAGAGCTTGCATGATACAACTTAGAGAGATCATGTACCATAATGAAAAATCCCCACAAACATAACGAAGATTCTGCAAGAAGCAACCAAGACCCCGTCAGTCAAATAAATAAAAATAAATACAACTAAATTTAATTTAAAAATGAAACTTTTTTTTACAAGGCTGATTACAAAAGAGTATAAAACTGGGCAACCACAGATTGTTAACAGTGGTTGGCTGTGAATTTGACAGGGCAGTGAATTTGCTCCCCTCCTTATTTTCTGTTCTTCTAACTGAATATGTCCTAAAGAACTTACAACATCTGCGTAAGAAAGGAGAGAAATAAATGAATAAATTGGATGAAGGAGTGGGACAGAAGAAAGGAAAGAGCTAGGGAGAAGACAGGTTAATTCAGGCTGTGAAATCTAGTTCATGCCCTCACCTCCAACCTCCATCTCTTTCACACACACACACTAACATTGGGAAGCCCTCCTTCCCTTTCTTGGCCTTGCGCTTGGCAGCATTTCAGACTCTCTCTGCTTTTTCCAGCCCCCTCACCTCTTCCCTGAGGCCAGTGCCAGCAGCCCACTGCTGCCCAGGCCACAGCAGAGGCTGCCTTCAGATCTTTGAACAAAGGCAGTTAGCAAGGGCCTGCTGCTTGGCTCTTCTAATTGCCCACACTCCCGAAAAGAAAGGAATGACAGCTTTTAATGAGGAAAGTAAGAACAACTCAACCATTAGGCCCACAAGTGTGCAGAGCAGGACTCCCCAAAGAATACCCAGAAATTGCCAGGGATGGGAATCACATGACAAGATGGCAACACTGCCCCAGGAGAGACAAGGCTGGCTAACCAGAATGGCCCCTTGCCTGGCTCTCTGAGGACTGACCGTTAATCTCCTAACATGAAATCAGATCTCTAGAAAAACTGGGTTCAAATCCCATCTCCATCATTCACTAGCTGGGTTCAGTTCAGTTCAGTCCCTCAGTCCTGTCCGACTCTTTGCAACCCCATGAATTGCAGCATGCCAGGCCTCCCTGTCCATCACCAACTCCCGGAGTTCACTCAAACTCACGTCCATCAAGTCGGTGATGCCATCCAGCCATCTCATCCTCTGTCGTCCCCTTCTCCTCCTGACCCCAATCCCTCCCAGCATCAGAGTCTTTTCCAATGAGTCAACTCTTCACATGAGGTGGCCAAAGGACTGGAGTTTCAGCTTTAGCATCATTCCTTCCAAAGAAATCCCAGGGCTGATCTCCTTCAGAATGGACTGGTTGGATCTCCTTGCAGTCCAAGGGACTCTCAAGAGTCTTCTCCAACACCACAGTTTAAAAGCATCAATTCTTCAGTACTCAGCTTTCTTCACAGTCCAACTCTCACACCCATATATGACCACAGGAAAAACCATAGCCTTGACTAGACGGACCTTTGTTGGCAAAGTAGCCTGGACCAAATCACACAACCCAGCTGAGCCTTGACTATGAATGGGAGCAGTGACAGCATCAGCCTCATGGGGTTATTGTGGAGCTAAGAGAGAAAGCACCCAGTTAGAGCTCCTGACTGCTGTCCTTCATGAGCATACCATTGCCTCTGCCTATGCACCTTCCCCCACTCCTTCCCCAGTTTCACTAATTCTTATTTGTCCCCCAGGTTCAGGTGTTCAGGTGTCACCTCTTCCAAAAAGCCTCCCTGACCCCTTCAGGCTGAGCTTGGTGCCCTTGCCCTGTGCTCCTGGTTTACACACACTTATCTGTGCAGGTCAGGGCACATAGGTCGTGAATGACAGAGACACAGCCTCTGGCAAACTTAAATAGCGAGGGAGTTTATTGGAAGGATGTCAGAGCTCAAGAAATCAATGTGAGGCTGGAGGATGGCCCTTGAGAATGAACTAAAGATGCTCCAGGGAGCCAGAAAGTAGATTCTGGGCATGAGGTCACTGCTGGGATGGAAACAGAACCTTGATCCTTTCAAGTGCCTTGTCCCTCTGCTCAGAATCAAATTCCATAGAGAAGGGTAGACAGCCCTTGCTAAAGGCACAGGCCAGGGTAGAGCAGAGCCTCCAATTACAGCCCCTCTATGGGGAGAGGTTACCCCATAAAAGAATTGATCTCTGAAATATGAGTGGGTGCAGGTCAATGAGTGAACAACTGAAATCTGTCTCAAATACAAGCAGGAATTTCGTCTTATTCACCCCTCTCCGAGTCTCTAGCACTTTACTCAGTGTCTCCACTAGTTTGAATGAATGTGTAATGGGGAAACCACAGCCTTCAAGGCAAGCCGAGCTAAGGGTCCCCTTTGGGGACCAAGGGCATTAATGGTTATAAACACGGACTTGAGAGTCAGACAGAGCTGAGTTCAAGTTCTAGCTCTGCCTCATGTTTGACTTTGCTTTCTTTGACTTTGAGCAAATTGGTTTCTAGGCTTCAGTTTCCTTATCTGTAAAGGGATCTTTGTAAGTCTGTTGTAAGGATCCAAGAAGGTTCATGTAAAGAACTGATACAATGCCTGTGACATAATGGGGTCCCTAGGTAGCATTAGTGGTAAAGAACTCACCTGCCAATGCAGGAGACGAAAGAGACATGGATTCAATCCCTGGGTCGGGAAGATCCCCTGGAGAAGGGCATGGCAACCCACTCCAGTATTCTTGCCTGGAGAATCTCATGGACAGAGGAGCCTGGAGGGCTACAGTCCATTGGGTCACAGAGTCAGACACAACTGAAGTGACTTAGCACCCACGCACGCTGGGACATAATAAGTGCTCAATAAACCACACTCCTAATACTCTCTTGTTTTTATCACTGTTGTGATTATATCAGGAGATGAGGGGGAGGGGAGAGATCTGCTAATTGAAACGTAGAACCTTACGGAGAAGGAATCACTGTGATATGTGTGGGCCCTATGGGAGGCCCCTAGATGATCCTGCCCCAAGGAAGCTCAGAGCAGAGTGAGGGAAATATGAATTCTCACCCGAGATAGAGTGTAAAAGTCATATTTTTTAAAAATGGACAAAAATGAAACTAACATATGATGAAAAATGTATGCAGCCAGTAGAACCAGATGCAGGAAGAAGCAGAATTGAGAGTAGTCAAGGACTGATTTACTCAGCTCACTACATTCTGGGGGTAGTGATGAAACCACCCAAGTCCTGGGGAAGGGAGGAGACTGCTCCAGAAGCCACCTGAGGCTGGAACTTGAGTTGAGGTTTGAGTTAAGAGGCAAGAAGGAGGGCACTCCAGGCAAGGGGCATGGAAGGAAACTAGAGTGTCAAGCCTGAGGAGGCTGTCTTAGCTCAGGCTGCTCTAACAAATGCCATAGGCCGATGGCTCCAATGATAGATACTACTTACAGTTCTGAAGGCTGTAAAGTCTAAGATCAAGCTATCAGTAGATTCAGTTCCGGGTGAGGACTCTCTTCCTGAGTTACAGACACCATCTCCTCGCTGTGTCCTCATATGGTGGAGAGAATGAACTCCTGCCTCTTGCTCTTAGAAAGGTACAGATCGCACTATGGGGGCCCCACCCTCATCACCTCATCTAAACCTGCTTCCAAGTACCATCACATTGGGAATTACAGATTCAACATATGAATCTGGATGGCAAAGGGACACAAATATTCAGTCCATAACAGAGACCTAGGCTGTGGGCAGGGGGAGCTAAAAGGGAGATGGTGATTCTGCACCTGGCTTACATTTTTGGCAAATCCTGTCTCCTCTCTATATCTTTATTCGCATTCAGATAGGGGCACCCAAACCTGGTCTTACATCCAAAGCAGTTGCTGAGTGCAGGAATAGAGATGAAGACATAGAGAACAGACTTGTAGGCTCAATGGGGGTAGGCCAGGGTGGGACGAACTGAGGGAGGAGCATTGGAGCACATACATTATCTCACGTGAAATAGACAGCTAGTGGGAAATTGCTGGATCACACAGGGAGCTCCACACAGTGCTCTGTGACAGCCTAGAGGGGTCGGGGTGGGTGGGTGGAACAGAGACTCAAAAGGGAGGGCTGCTATATATGTATATATGTATATAAAGGGGATATATGTATAATGGCTGATTCACTTTGTTGTATGGCAGGAAACAACACAACATTGTAAGGCAATTATCCTCCAATTAAAAATTAAAACAGACCTTGTTCAAAGCCAAGGTCTAAAAATAGTAGTGAAAAAAAAAGAAAAGTAGCTGCTGAGGTTTCCTTCTATAATTCAGAACCCTAGCTGTGCCCCTGATATACTAAAGCAGAATCTCGTGGGACACAGCTAGGAAATTTGGATTTTTTTCATTTCCTCAAGTGATTGTTCTTAATTGAGATAAAATTTACGTAATATAAAATTAACCATTTTCAAATGTATGACACGGTGGCATTTGGTACATTCACAGTGATATGCAACCACCACCTCTATCTAGTTTCAAAACACATTCATCATCCTGAAAGGAAACTCCTCATCCATGAAAAGGAAACCCTCATATCCTACAGCCCTTTCCTCCAGCCCCCGGCAACCACTAACTGGCTTTCTGCCCGTATGAGTTCGCCTGCTCTCGATATTTCATATACGTGGAATCATATAATGTGAGTCCCTTTGTCTCTTCTTTCACTGCACATCATGTTTTCAAGGTTCATCTTTGTGTGTGTGAAAGTCGCTCAGTCATATCTGACTCTTTGCGACCCCATGGACTATACAGTCCATGGAATTCTCCAGGCCAGAATACTGGAGTGGGTAGCCTTTCCCTTCTCCAGGGAATCCTCCCAAACCAGGGATCGAACCCAGGTCTCCCGCATTGCAGGTGGATTCTTTACCAGCTGAGCCGCAAGGGAGGCTCAAGGTTCATCTATGTTGTAGCAAATGTCACAATGAGATGAAATTCTGACAAGGCTCATCTATATTGTAGCAAATGTCAGAATTTAATTTCTTTTTATGCCCGATTACTATTCTGTTGTATGGATGGATCACATTTTGTTTGTCCATTGGTCCACCGATGGACATTCAGGCTATCATCTTTCAGTGACTGTGAACAGAGCTGTCCTCCAGGTGATTTTAAGTTCATCGACTTGAGAGTTGTCATTTGGGAACTGCACTTAAGAAAACCAAAGTTCTGAGACTTCAGGGTGCCTAAGGTCAGAATCACCCACAGTGCTCGCTGGAAACACACACGCCAGGGCCCTACTTCCAGATACCCTGACTCGGTAGATTTGGGTGGGCCTGGAAACCTTCATTTTCAAGGAGGTCCCACCCTTCACTCTCCCAGCTTTTGGTACAAATGACCAAACCACTGTCCTGTAAGAAACTTAAAGAAGGAAGTCATCCATGTTTGAATTGTGGGTACATTTTTTTTCTATTTTTTTAAACACTTGCTAATGTCAAATATTCAATAGTGAGCATGTTTTATATTCAAAGTTATTTTAAGTATTAATGAATTTTTTTAAAAAGGAAAAGGATCTAATGGCCTGCCTGATTCCTAGCCCCTGCCTCTCTCCAGTTCCCTCCCTGCACCAAAGAAGGCTTCCTGAGCCCCTCCAGTGCTCTCCCAAGCTCAGGCTCTTTCTAAAAGCACACACACACATTATGAAAGCCACCCTCTTATTTCTATGCATGGGACACTGTTGCCTACGGCATGTCATACAATTTGCTTACTTACTGTGTGCTTTTTGGAGCATCTAAAGAAATCAAAGCTAGGGGCTGGATCTCTGTTTGTTTTCCTACAGATAATGATATTCTCCCACCACCTAAGTTAATAGATTGAAGCTTGCAGGCATTTATGAGTGGTGTTTTTAATACAGTGCTGGAATATTTGCCCTATAAATTCTTAAGAACAGATTTATAGATTGCCTATTACCAGCATTACGGACTATTAATAAATCAGTTACAGGCACGTATTTTTTTTTTGAAATTGCATTTTCCCTTTATGTTCACATTCTAAGCACCTAAAAATCAGAGAGAGACAGAATACTTGTGTTGGATGAGGGTTGCAATTTCCTACAGAGAGATGGCAGGGGAGCAGAGTTGATAGCTAGGTCTGCAAAGGCAAACAGTTTGGAGCAAGGAAGAAAGAGGAGCAAGAGGCCCCCAGCAGCTGGGTGTTGTTGCAACGTTTTAGAGTCGCAATCCATCTCCCAGTGTCCTCGGGCAGCAAGGCTGAGCCTGCCAGTGTCACTGTGATTCTGTTGCTGTAAATCCCCCCAGTAGTTCTCTACTCAGGATGCTTTGTGTTAACTTTGCATTTAATGCTATGCTGCCTTGTGTGGACAGTCACTTGAGCCTCACTGAGACTCCAGCAATACTCAGCATGGTCACATGGGTGGATGGATCCAAGTTTCTACAGCTCCCCAGCCCCTTCTCCCGCAGGAGGAACCCTGGGCCTCCTTCAAGTGTCCTGTCCCAGTCTGGAAGTTGGGGGTTCCCTGGGGCTGATGATGCATTCACATCCAGCATTTCAGGCAGCTGCTGCTTCCCACCCTCCAGCCCTACTTGCACAGCACTGCTCCCCAGCTGTGGGACTCAGAGCTCCCTCGACTGGCACTGACCTCCCCAAAGCTGAGCATCATTCACCCCTCAGCCCGCCCCACGGGAGGAACCCCCAGCACTGGCGCTGGGCCACAGTGTCATACGCTTTGCATTTTACACATACGGCTCTTTGCTCTCACCAGTGCCAAGTCCACTTGAAGAAAGTTAAAGCTTCATTTAGGTTTTTTGTTTGTTTGTTTGTTTTTATCAGATCCCCTCTTTTCTTCCAGCCCCCAATCTTCTTGCTGGGACCAAGTCCCTAAGCCCCTGGGATGTTATTCTCATCAGCAGGTTCACTGGAACAGACCCCTCTGTCACCTCACAGTCTAGTCTCTTCTTGCTGAGCCTCCCCTGCGGTGCCACACTGCTGTGTGTGCGTGCCTGTTGTGTCTAAACACCACTCCAGAATTTTTTTCCCAGAATCCTCCAGTGCAACTCAGTCGATTCAAAGAGATACAGGGAAGAGCCGTTTCTGGCATCACACACCCCGTGTGATATAAGAAGGTGCAGCTACCTGCTCTTACAAACCAGCTCCATGTCTTGAGGCCTAAAACAATTAGGGTTTATTTCCTGCTGACCTCATAGTCTGATGCAGAAGGACAGGCTTTTCTGGTGGCTCTCCTCCAGGTGATGACTCAGGGATCCAGGCTCCTTTCATCAGGAGCTGCTGTGATCTTGAATACCTGACCTCCACAGTCACTGTAGAAGTGAGGGGAGAGGAACTATCAAAGAGATGCTCACATTTTAGCCAAGGGGCTAAATCACAGTCAGTGGGGGTCCAACATAATTGTAAAGAGAGCTGGGAAATTTGATGTGTGCCCAAGAAGCAGCAATGGGATTGTTGGGGCATCTAGCCAGTCTCTGCTATCTACTCACTTTCCACTTTGGCTCAGCCAGGAATTCAGACACATGTGGATTCCCAAAGATCTTGTATATTTTTTATATTGGATTGGCCAAAAGGTTCATTTTGGTTTTTCCATATGATGTAACAGGGAAACTTGAATGAACTTTTTGGCCAATCCTATCTATCTATCTGGATTCTCAGGTAGCTCCATGGTAAATAACCCACCGGCCAATGCAGGAGACGAGGGCTCGATCCCTGGATCTGGAAAATCCCCTGGAGAAGGAAATGGCAATCTAGTATTCTTGCCTGGGAAACCCTATGGAGAGAGGAGCCTGGCAGGCTACAGTCCATGGGGTCACAAAGAGTCAGACACGACTGAATGACTAAGCATACACACATCTATCTATCTATCTAGAGAACTCTGACAAATATAATACAAACACCTAGTATCCATCAAGAGCTAAAAGATGTATAGTATCTCATTTAAAACCCACAAAAAATCACATGAGATTATTTTTATAATTGTCCCCAGGCTATACAGTATCAATGGTATAAATTGTATCTGAGCCAAGGCAAGAGATTCTAAAGCCCTTGCTGGTGACTGCTACTCAAAGGAATACACAGTAAAAGCTGTCTTCTTTGAACACCCTGTTCTACGAAATGTCTCAGATCCTCCTAACACGACTGCTACTAGAAGTATCTGAGCCAGTTCTGGGTGGAGGGAGGGGGTAGGGGGAAGCACCCACCCTCCTGTGTGCTAGGGGCAGGTCCATGTAAAGCAAGCTGCATTGCCATCCTGGGACACATAACCTTGTCAGTACATACCTCCAGTCCTCAAGCCCCCAGTCTCCCAGCTTCTCACCCACACAATAGCCCTGGAGACCACTGGGGCAATATCTCTAGCCCAATCTTATCCCCAACCTCCCCCTTTTCAGGTCGGGTGCTTCTTAGGGCCAGCCCCTACACATCCTGTCCCAAGCTCCCAGCCAGAACTGGACCAACTGACAATCAACCAGGAGAGTTGAGATCTCTGAGAAGCTTCCCAGACTATCCCCCACCAGGCACTTGTTACTGAATCAGAATATTCCCTAATGGAATCACACCTTGGATGGATAAAATGCTATTAACAATGCTCCTTCAAGAGAAAGTCCCTCGCGTGGAGTTGCAAAGTTCACTTATCAAATGAGCTCATTCATTCATCCAACATCATTGATGCCTACAGGAACTCAGGATTGGTGATACTTGTGACAAGAGTGTCCCCTTAGAGAGCAGCAGGCAGAGTACCCCAAGACAAGGACACAGGAAATGGGTGGATGGAAATGGGTAGCACCTGATCTGGTCATGGGACTCCAGAGTGAGGATGATCCGAGGCATTCAGGGAGCACCAGGGACTTCTCTGGTGGTCCAGTGGCTGAAATTTCACACTCCCAATAAGGGGGCCCAGGTTCAATCCCTGGTTGGGGAACTAGATCCCACATGCCAAAACTAAGACCTGGAGCAGCCAAATAAATAAAAATTTTTTTTTTTTTTTTAAAGGAGGCACCAAAAGGCTCTGGGTATGAAACACAGGAAGCTAGAGAGGGGTTATTTGCTGATTTTGCCTGAGGCCAGCACTGCCCAAGATGACTTTGTCCTCCAGCCTCTGTCACACCTCTGGCCTATTTCTTTGAAGATAAGGTCTGGGGTTTAAAACCAGAGGCTTTCAGTGTATAAACAGAAAGCCCTCATCAGCAAGGTCACTCAGCACAGGGGAAAGGCTGCACTGGAAGGCAGGAGCCTGGCTCTGGGCCTGGCTCTGGTGCTGACTTTCAACCTGGTGATGGTAGATCTGTCACCTCTTCTCCCTGGGCCTCAGTTTTCTTGTGAGCAGTTGAGCCACACTGGAGACAACAAGAGGACTGATCACACTGGAGACAACAAGAGGACTGATGGAGTTGGGGGAAAGTCTGAGGCTCTGGTCTGAGTAAGATCTGAGTTCACATCCCAACTCAGACATACATTTAGCCCATGTGACCAATATGATAGATTCACCGGCACAGCCATCTACAGCCCTTCTTCTTATTTTTCTCCTCAACAGAGGCCAGAAAGCTAAGTTCTCACACTTCTAAAGGCTCTTATAGCTTGAGGCAGTTATGGTCCATGAGGAGACACAAGTCTCTAGGGAGAGTATCCCTCCTAGAATGAAAGGACAAAGCTTCAAGAGAAAGGGTTTGCCATCCTTCTTCTTGTGTAGATCACGGACAGGATGCTTGAAGGTACAGCAGCAGCCATGATGTATCCATGAGGAAGAATGTCACGCTATGAGAATGGAGGGTAGTAGAGCAGGAAGACAGAGGGAGCCTTGGACCCTGTGGATGTTCTTGTGGATGAAATCTTGAGCAGCTGACAGCAAGCCTCTTAATTCATGAACCAAATAAAACCCTTAACAGATCTGTCACATCTCAGATACTTGTGTGCGTGCTCAGTCATGTCTGACTCTTTGCAACCCTATGGACTGTAACCCACCAGGCTCCTCTCTCCATGGGATTTTCCAGGCAAAAACACTGGATTGGGTTGCCATTTCCTCCTCCAGCGGATCTTCCCAATCCAGAGATGGAACCCTCATCCCTGCTGCATTGGCAGGCAGATTCTTTATCACTGAGTCACCTGGGAAGCCCCTCAGATACTTGTACTTGTAGCTGTGTACAATTCTTAGTGAGCTTGAGCCGGTTCATTAACACTTTTTAAAAGTAATATTGATTGAGCATTTACTTTGTGACAGGCATATACCAAGCACATCACATCTATTCTCTCCAATTGCTCACAATAACTCATTTCATAAAGGTAAATTTTGAGGTTCAGACAGGGTAAGTAATTTGCTCAAGGTGAAACAGCATGAGTCTGACCTCTAGAATCTGGGCTGTTGACCATGACCCTTGCTTCCCTTTCCCAAGCCTCAGTTTCCCTATCTGCAAAATGAGACAGCAGGAGGCAGTGTTGTAAAGGAGATAAGGCTTTGATAAAGGTAAAGAATTTGAATAATTCAGAGAAACTCCAACTCAAATCCTGTTTTCACCACTTGGTACTGTGTGACTTGAGGAAGTAACTAAACCTCTCTGAGCCCCAGATTCTTCTTCAAAAGCTGGGGACCATTAGGGAACCAGCCTCATTGGGTTGTCATAAAGATTAAAGGTCAGGTAAAGCTTCCCTGGTGGCTCAGATAGTAAAGAATCCACCTGCAATGCGGGAGACCTGGGTTCAATCCCTGGGTTAGGAAGATTCCCCTGGAGGAGGGCATGGCAACCCACTCCAGTATTCTTGCCTGGAGAATCCCGTGGACAGAGGAGCCTGGTAGGCTATACAGTCCATGGGGTCACAAAGAGTCGGACACAACTGAGTGACTCAGTACAGCACAGCACAAAGCTGTGAACAGGGAACCCAGTGTGGAACAGGCGCTTCTCTGTGACTGAGACCACCCCTCTCCCTTCTAGCACAGGCTGTCCATGATCTTGGTGTCTGATTGTACGTCAGTGAAATATTTGACATCCTTCCCTGGGGGAGAAGCACTCCTGTGGTTTTCCACATACAGATGACAAATTGAATATAGGAATTTTTCATCTGAAACCAACCATTTTTTAAAAAAAACAACTGTTTACAACTTTGTTTACTCCTGGCAAGGGTTAGACCAAGGCATCCAGCCCCTCGATGCCGCGGGTAATAGAGGAGAGAGAGAAGGGAATCACTCTTTAGGGTGCTTTGCCGGACTCCACAGCTAAGCTCGAAACTTAAAAACCTGCAAGTGGGAGGGAAAAGGGTTGGGGGCGCAGAAACAAGAAGAAGCGGGTTCCAGGGAGGTTATATAAAAACAATGAAATCGTAATATTTTCCATGACAGATTTCATCAGTGCCGCCTGAGTGCGTTCTATTAAACCTCATTTATTAAATTTTGAGGAACGTAATTTAGATATAAGATCCTGGACAAACAGTTTTGCAGAATAGCGGAATCCGGACGCCTCGCCGTCCCCCCATGCGTGGAGAACAGGCTGGCGTTTTTCATCTTGATGGTCTCACAGGGCTCTCCCTCTACAGCTTGTGTGGGGGAAGGAGGTAGTGAGATGAGAGGATGGAAGGGGCTCCATGCTGTTATCTGCCGCCTTTCTCCCCACCTCAGCAGCCGTTTGGAGGCGTCAGGCTTCCTGCCCTGTAGCATAAACATCTCTGAAGTAGATCGCGCGTGCTTAGCTGTATTGAGGAATCCGTGGGCTGAGAGGAATAGGGGCAAAGGTGCCACAAGCAACATTCGCACAGCATAAATTACTTATTGGTTATCTAAGGGTCTCCCCGGAGCCTCCCAAGACTCCCCTACCCACCTGCAGAACCTCATTTGCAGGGATTTACAAAGCAGGACTTGACCAGGGTCTTCCCAATGGATGGAACAGACGATATTTGTATTTGGGGATTTCCAGGTCACTGGGAAGTCTCCTTATCCCCTCTCAAACTCCCAGCCCAACACACTTCCCCTCACCTCTGCCCCTTGCTTTCTAATGGTTAAAATGTCTCTTTGTAGACTTCCCTGATGGTGCAGTGGATAGGAATCCACCTACCAATTCAGGGAATATGGGTTCAATTCCTGGGTTCGGAAAACCCCACATGCCACGGAGCAGCTAAATCCATGCATCATAATTACCAAGCCTGAGTGCTGCAACTACTGAAGCCAGCAAGCCTAGAGCCTTTGCTCAGCAACAAGAGAAGCCACTGCAATGAGAAGCCTGCGCACGACAACAACGGCCCACACTCGCCGCAAAGCAACGAAGACCCAGCACAGCCACAAATAAGTAAATAAATAAAATGGCCCTTTGTGAAAACCAAAGTAGTTAAGGCATGCCAGAGACTCTAGGTTATTTCATTTACTCCTCTCCTCAGCCCACTCAGGGCATGGGCTAGCGATCCTGCTTCACAGAGGAAAACACAGATTTGGATTGGTGAAGCGACTTTGCCAGGTTAACTCAGTGACTAAGTGGCAGAACCAGGAATCCAGGCCCAGGGGATGCTGTATACTATTTGAACACTCTTTGAATGGCAGGACACAGCACATCGATGCTCAGATATAGGAAATGTAGAAGCCTTTGTCACTGACAGCTCCAAATGAGAGAAAGCCATCGTGCAGGGCCACCCAGGGGTTGTACTCTGGTTGCAACTCCAACAGCAAGTTGGAGTTGCTGTAGGGACATCTGATGTATGGCGAGCACAGCAGGGCTGTCTGGGTCTCTGAGGTTCCCTGTGGACCATCTGGTGCTTGCTCTGGCATGACTGGGGCAGATGCACCATGACCCCAGAGTGTGAGAGCCCTATAATCAGTTGCTCAAGAAGATGAACTGACCAGCCTCCAAAAAGGGCCTCAAATCTGAATCAAGACAGGGTTCGATGCCTGGGTAGGGAAGATACCCCTGGAGAAGGAAATGGCTACCCACTCCAGTATTCTTGCCTGGAGAATCCCATGGAGAGAGGACCCTAGCAGGGTACAGTCCATGTGGTCGCAAAGAGCTGGACACAACTGAGCGACTAACACTATACACACACACACACACACACACACACACACACACATATATAAATATTATATATATAATGTGTGTATATATATGTATATATCATACATGTTAGAGCTGAGTCTAATTCTAAATCCCATACACTTTTCCTCCCTCTGTGCTGAAAACACCTATAAACCTTGGGGTCACCTATCCTCAAACATTCACTTGGTCACCACATCTTGTTGGCCCCAACATGTCTTGAAAAGTCTCTTGGATCAGTCCCCAGCTTGAGAAAGACATGCTCAGATCTCTTTCATGAACTGTAAGGCCCTTCAAGAGAGCATCATGGGGCTAAGAGAAAGAAAGGGAGCTCAGAGGTCAGCCTATGTGTCAAATAGTGGCTGTACTACTTGTTAGCCTCATGACCTCAGATATCTGTCTCCCACTGAGCCTCACCCACACCTGCCAAATGGGAATCAGAGGATGGTCACCACTACTGATGGCCAGGAGGGATGAAGGCAGATTATCTATTGGCCATCCTGGCAGAGAGTTCATCCTCCCTTAAGATACTCAGTGCTGCTGCTGTGATTCTGTCCGCTCCGCACAAACCTGCATTTCAATCTCACCAGCCACACTCTCTTCCCCAAATACCACCGTGCTCCTCCTTACCTCTACCTTAGCTGGGATGTTTTCCTCTATACGTTTCCCACTTCCCAGCATGCCCTAGTCATCCTTCAGGGCTCACCCCCATGGTCTTCTCCTTTGAGAAGCCTTCTGGGGCCTCTCTTGAGAGTCCCTTGGACTGCAAGGAGATCAAACCAGTCAATCCTAAAGGAAATCAGTCTTGAATATTCATTGGAAGGACTGATGCTGAAGCTGAAACTCCAATACTTTGGCTACCTGATGCAAAGAACTGACTCATTGGAAAAGACACTGATGCTGGGAAATATTGAAGGCAGGAGGAGAAGGGGATGATAGAGGATGAGATGGTTGGATGCCATCACCAACTCAATGGATACGAGTTTAAGCAAGCTCTGGAAGTTGGTGATGGACAGGGAGGCCTGGTGTGCTACAGTCCATGTCCAAAGACTTGGACACGACTGAGCAACTGAATTGAACTGGAGCTTCTGCCCACCCCAGCAGAATCCACCTCTCCCTGCTCAGCGCTCCCTCCCACTCCATCAAAGTCTGAACACAGTTACCTGGTGAGAAGGAAGTCAAGTTCTTACCTAGCTCCCCCACAGTGAGCTTCGTGAAGAAGTGCAGAACCTTATCATACAGTGGAGTGGTAGCTGCTTGATGGATTAGTCAGGGTCCTCCAGAGGAAAAGAACAAACAGGATGTATATATGTGTGTGTGTGTATATATATATACATATACATATATGTGGCTTCCCTGGTAGCTCAACTGGTAAAGAATTAGCCTGTAATGCAGGAGACCCTGGTTCGATTCCAGGGTCAGGAAGACCCCTGGAGAAAGGATAGGCTACCTATTCCAGTATTCTTGGGCTTCCCTGGTGGCTTAGCTGGTAAAGAATCCACCTGCAATGAGGGATGCCTGGGTTTGATCCCTGGGTCGGGAAGATCTCCTGGAGGAGGGCATGGAAACCCACTCCAGTATTCTTGCCTGGAGAATCCCATGGATAGAGGAGCCTTGCAGGCTACAGTCCATGAGGTCACAAAGAGTCAGACAACTAAGCAACTAAGCACAGCACAGCACATATATAGCTAGATAGATGGATACACAGATAGTTTATCTATAGACTATAGATTTATATCTATCCATATATATATTTGTATGGTGATACTTATTATAGGGATGCTGCTGCTGCTGCTAAGTCGCTTCAGTTGTGTCCGACTCTGTGCGACACCATAGACGGCAGCCTGCTGGGCTCCGCCATCCCTGGGATTCTCCAGGCAAGAACACTGGAGTGGGTTGCCATTTCCCTCTCCAATGCATGAAAATGAAAGGTGAAAGTGAAGTCGCTCAGTCGTGTCTGACTCTTAGCGACCCCATGGACTGCAGCCCACCAGGCTCCTCCATCCATGGGATTTTCCAGGCAAGAGTACTGGAGTGGGGTGCCATAGGCTCATGTGATTATGATCTGCCCTCTACAAGCTGGAGACCCAGGAGAGCCAGTGGTGTAATTCAGTCAAATTCCAAAGGTCCAAGAACCAGACACATCAATGTCCAAGGACAGGGGAAGTCAATGGACCACTTCAAACAGAGAGAGAGAGCAAATTCACTGTTTTTCCATCTTTCTGTTGTATTCAAACTCTCTATACATAGGATGATGCCCACCCATGTGGTGGGCACATCTTCACTCAGTCTACGAATTGCAGTGCTAATCTCTTCCAGAAACACCCTTGCAGACACATGCAGAATTAATGCTTTAGTAGCCAAGCTGACACTTGAAATTAACAATTGATGATGCACCTTTGAGTTAGCTGCCTTCCCTTTCTTGTCTCACTCTTCCACTCCCTCACCTCACTCCTCTCCTTGCACTCAAATTCTTGTCATGGGGGCTGCTTCTGGGGGAATCCAAATTGACACATAGTCCCCACTAGTCGTGAGATCTTGAGCACGTTACTTAAATTCTCTGTGCCTCAGCCTTCTTGTCTGTAAGTGAGAATACTTTTACTTATGGAATTGTATTATGACGATGAGATGAGCTAAACTGAGCTTGGAAAAATGCCTGAAAATAGAAAACACTATAAATATTAGGTCTTATTATTCTCAAGGTCTAGCAAAGGACCTGGCATATGCTAGGGCTTCAGAAAATGTTTGCTGGTTAAAGCACATTGAGTCTCTCAGGATGGAGGAAAGCTGTATATTACACCTTTTCACTCCACGTTAGACAGGGTCTTCTGGTTGCCAAGAACTTACTCAAGCTAACACAAGCAAGGCAGCCTGTTTGAAGAATGTACCTGCAGGAACAGAGACAGGAAACTCTAAGGAACTGCAGAACCACCAGCCAGGCAGACCATACCAAGGCAGGAGCATAACTGGGGAACACAAGGGTGGCTCAGATTCCCTGAACAGCGCTGTGTGGTAGTCGCTCAGTCATGTCCGACTCTTTGCAACCCCACAAACTACAGCCAAACAGGCTCCTCTGTCCATAGGATTCTCCAGGCAAGAATACTGGAGTGGCTTGCCATTCCCTTCTCCAGAAGATCTTCTTGACCCAGGGACTGAACCCTGGTCTCCTGCATTGCAGGCAGATTCTTTACTGTTTGAGCTATAGGAACAGCACTAACGAATGGGTTATCTTGTCACCCTCCTCAAGCGGTAAAATGTTTTTGTATCTTCCCTCTAGAGACCTATCACTCACACAGCTCATCTGCTCC
Source organism: Bison bison bison (assembly GCF_000754665.1). Lineage (NCBI taxonomy): Eukaryota > Metazoa > Chordata > Mammalia > Artiodactyla > Bovidae > Bison > Bison bison. The sequence goes on from NW_011494732.1 coordinate 9,785,156, forward strand.
CTCTGTCTTGCCTCTCTTTGTACAACTTTCTGGTTCCACGGAGGTCTCTGAGTTTCCAGTCACATCTCTTTCCCCTGTGAGTTCTGATCCAGGTGAGAAACAGTCATAGGAGTCAAACTGAGATGAAGACATCAGCTCTTGTGTGATAAAGCTATGCTGAGAAACACAGTTTAGACTTGTGACAAGAGGCAAGGATTCCACTCCTTCCCCCACCTCCTGGTCTAGACCTTGATTCTTCCCTGCTTTCTAGCCGATCTGCCCCCACATCCACTGAGCAAGAAAAGACCAGACAGGGGAGGGAATACAGGTCATCTCACTCCCCAGGAGCAGGAGCTGAAAACAGACATTCCTAACAGCAGGGTGACTGTGAAACCAGTTCTTGAAAGAGATTGAGCTGACCACTCTCAAACCTGTTCCCAGCCTCACCAACAGATCATCTCTTCACCACCATTGATAGAGTGAGAAGAGGAGAGGGAGGAGGAGGGATGGAGTGATACCCTCCCTGATACTTTCAAAAGGGTAGAAAATGTTATTTTAATGGACTATGGCAGACTAACTCTGGTAAATACTGTTTTACTTATAAACCCTAAAGCAGGTTTGACTGTATCTTATTTAGAGGAAAAAAAACTTAAAAAAATAATAAAGTACATAGATTTAAAACAACACAATGTAGAAATACTGTGTACAGAAACACTGAGTAGTAGAGTGTTGCAGATTGTGGTAAATGAGCTTACGTGTCTATTCTGAAGGGCATACACAAATTCCATGTGACACTGGCTCTGTGGGTTAAAGGTATACAGAAATTCTCAGGATTTACAGACCTCTTTTTCTCCTGCGACCAAGGTCAATGTCAAAACAAATAATCTGAAGGTTTCCTGGATTCCTGTACCTCCCTGAGCTGATGACTTTATGGCCATCACTGCACAGGCAGGAAGCCTGGGGCAGAGAAGAGAGATTTTCTATAGTCTTGGATGGGTCTTGTGACCCTAGCCAGTGTTTAGGTGGGCATGGTCTTAATTGTTCTCCAGTTTTTGCTGCTACTGTGGCAGGTTTGACCCTACCAGGACATGGAAAGTGGGAGATAGTTGTGTTGATATAGGGTTGGTTGACTTTCCCAAAGAAATGGGAGATTCAGATTTTTATGTACAATCATTTTGTCTCTTAACAGCTTTATTGGTTTATACTTGGAATAGAATAAACTGCACTTACTTAAATTGTGAAGCTTGCTAGGTGGTTCAGTGGTAAAGAATCCCTGTTAAGCAAGACACGTGGGTTTGATCCCTGGTCAGGAAGATTCCCTGGAGAAGGAAATGGCAACCCATTCCAGTATTCTTGCCTGGAAAATCCCATGGACAGAGAAGCCTCATGGGCTACAGTCCATGGGTCACAAAAGTATCGGGTATGACTTATCAACTAAACAACAAATGGAAGACTAGGCAAGGGAGGGATGAAACTTTTTTTCTTGAAGCTACTAACTGACCAGCATTGCCTATGTCTCAAGTTCAGTTTCCCAGGATAGAGGACATGACTGGCCCAGGGACTCATCTTCATCTCTGAATAGCTAGGCTATGAATTGCTACCTCAAAGGCGATTGGTCAACCTACCCCTTAGTGCAAGCTGAAATTACCCTGTTCATTTATGTGTTTATCATCTGCCCATACACCCACCAGGATGCTCCTGAGGAATGGGAATCTTGTCCGCTATGGCCTTTGTTTCATCCCCAGCATCTAGAAAGGAAGATGACACAAAGTGGGAGCTGGATAAATACTTACTGAGCATGAGATTGAGTGACTGATTAATGCAACAAATACATGAATGAATGAACAAACCTAATAGGTTTATAAAAATCCCTACCTACATCCTCAAAGCCTCTCCTCTATCACTCAGGGAACCCAGTTCTAGCCCACAGCTTATTTAGCCCATGGAGCAAAGTCCCTCAGGTAATGAGACCCCACTCACCTAGAAGACAATTGAGTTTCTATTGCCATGGTAGTGTGCCTCTGATCCTCATAAAAGCAACTCAGCCAAATGTTCCTTCCAACCACTGGAATCTTTTTGAGAGATTTTCTGGCCAACATAATTTTCTCCATCTTATTCTATTTGCAGTGATTTTTTTTTTTTTAGCCCCTCTTGAAACTGGACCACTGCCCTGATTATCTGCTTCTTAATCCAACTCTCTCTGCACCAGTACCCTTGATTAACGCATTTCCCATAGACAATAAACTCTTCCTCCAGCTAACAATCCAGGGCATTATTTAACAGAAACCTAAATCCAGCATGCTAATGAAAACAGCTATTGCAAATAATCCTTTAAAGGGATTTTAAGTACCCAGTACCTACTAAAACTGATGCAAATTAATGACCTTTCGGGGGCTTCTAAAAATCCACTATTCTTTTACCCAGAATGGAGAATCGATGAGGTCACAGATAATAAGAAGCACCAGGACAAGTCAGTCCCAAGTTTCATCACTGCTGAGCCTGACACAGTGTTAGAAGGGGACAGTGCCCTGGAGAGCTCAGAACAAGGACATCAGCGTTGCTGAGATAGACAGAGATGCCCCAAAGGAAGGGACTTTGTCCCATTTTCCTCGCATTGGTCAGAGGGACTGGGAAACTTAAAAGTTGAGCTGCACTCATGAATAAATAAGACCTACAGGGTGACTGTGCAGATCAGAGATAATATATGAGAAGTGCCAGCATATATCAGATGCTCAGTAAAGGCTAAATGTTGTTAAGATGAAAGGCACACACCAGTGCCATGAGAGTAGGGACCTGGAGAAAGAGGATCAGACCAGGAGCAGGGATGTCTAGGCACCAAAAAGAGTTTTGTGCTCTAAACAAAGTGGAGGCTCTGGAGCTCTGAGTTTTGTACCTCCAGGACATGGGTTTAAGGGCCTCTACGAAGGGTCAGTTTAGGAAGGTTCTAAGTTAGCTGGGTGGCTCAGCGGTAAAGAATACACCTGCAACCCAGGAGACACAGGAGACGTGGGTTTGATCCCTGGGTTGGGAAGATCCCCTGGAGGAGGAAATGGCAACCCACTCCAGTATTCTTGCCAGCAAAAATCCCATGGACAGAGGAGCCTGGTGGGCTAGCAGGCACGTAAGGTAGTTGACTAGTTGAAAGGGAGAACAGAGGCTTCCCCTAAAGAAAAGAAGACCTCTCCTGAGGCCAGGGTGAATCTCTCCAATGCTGAGAGTCTACACTGAACCAGAAGAGTCTTTCCTTGAATTCCTCTTCAAATTCACAATGTACTCTCTCTATCCCTTCTTACCATCCCTGTCCTCTGATTTACAGCTTTAGGTTCACCTCCTCCAGGAAACACTCCTAGACTTTTGCAAGCTACATACTGCTTTTCCCATCTCTATATCCCTATGACATTCACAATCTGCAGCAAACAGTCCAGGCTGCTTTTCTCACTTTACACCTTACTGGTTTCTGGTAAGGAGTTTCCCAGGTGGCATTAGTGGTAAAGAACCCACCTGCCAATGTGAGATCTTGAAGCCCTCTTGAGGGTTCAGACTCTGGCTCATAGCCTCATGTATCCCTCACAGTTATGTTTTCTAATCTGGGGCTTCTCATGCTGTAATATGCACATGAATTCCCTGGAGATATCTTGAACCTGTAGATACTGATTCTGCAGGTCTTGCATAGGGCCTGTGACTCTGCATTTCTAACAAGCTTCCAAGTGATGTCGTTGCTACTTTGAGTAGCAAGGATGTACAGCATCTTACCAACATTGTTTCTTCAAGCTTTTAATGCATTACATATCTGAAAAGATAACAAGTCTACTCCAGGAGTTCTCTGAGCCTTTAGTGGGTATTATGGACATCAAAGAAGAAGTTATGGTGGGCAGTGTCTCCCAACAGAAGCCTCTGTTCAAGGGCTTGTCCTATAGCATTTATCTCATTATCAGACACACATCGGTTGCTAATAATAAGAGCAAATATTTATTATATCCTCACTACAGGCCAAGCATTTTATACATATCATCTTATATAATTATTCCACTTAACACTGTGAGGTACATACTATAGAGCTCCTCATTTTAGAAGAGGAGATGGAAGCTAAGAGGAGTTAAGCCATGTGCCCAGGTGTACATGGTAGAGTCAGGAATTGAACCCCATTAGTTTTGACTCCAGGGTCCTCCATTTTAACCACTGCATTTGATTTCTAAGCCTGGGCCCACAAATCTTCCTTCTGCCTTTAATAATGTGTAAGAGTCCTAACTTGGTGAGGGTGGACCTCTGTCTCAACAGCAATCAGTTTTGTCTAGATGTTCTTTATTTTTTTTTTTTTCACAGCTATGAGGTTTCCCCCCCTATGGTAAACATTTACTAATCACATATTCAAAAGAAAAACAGCACACTTCTGTTTCAGCTCAGAATGTGTCTGCCTGCAAGTAAAGAGGACAAAGAGGTGTTTGTTCTTATACTACAAGATGTCCAGAGATGTTGTTGTTAAGTCAGTAGGTTGTGTCTGACTCATTGTGACCCCACGGACTTCAGCATGCCAGATGAAGTGAAGCAAAGTGATGTCTCTGCTTTTTAATACACTACCTAGGTTTGTCTAGGTTTCCTAGGTGGTGCCAATGGTAAAGAATCTGCCTGCCAGTGCAGGAGATGCTAGAGAGATGGATTTGATCCCTGGGTCAGGAAGATCCCCTGGAGAAGGAAATGGCAATCTACTCCAGCATTCTTGCCTGGGAAATTCCATGGACAGTGGAGCCTGGTGGGCTACAGTCCATGGGGTCACCAGGAGTCAGACATGACTGAGCACGCACACAGTTCTGTCTAAGCATGTTTGTCATAGCTTTCCTTCCAAGTATCCAGAGATGGACAGAAACTTGTTAGTTTAGCCAACAGAAACCCAGGTGCTTTCTTTCTCCCCAGGTGCCATGAACAAAGATGAAAAGACACAACCGAGTCTATGGGTTATATACGATTATACAGATAAGTAATCTCACAATTATGATACCATGTAGTGACATTTACTTCAACCCTGGATTTCTACAGAAAGGATCTGAGGCACTAATGTACTATTATAGGTATTGTAAGAGAAGTAAGCACAGGATCTCTGGGAGCCCAGAGAAAGGGCCCCTCCACTACCTGGGGGTGAAGAAGATCATGAAGGGTCAGGAAAGGGGTAGATCTGAGTTTTGTAGGGCAAACAGAAATGAGCTGGGCCAGAGAAGGTCAGGTAGGTAAGGCATGCTCTGGATATCATAGAGGGATGGAATAATGTTCTCACCTTTCTCTGAAGTTCCCCTGACACCTTTGCTTTTCCAGGAAAATTTGCTCACTTTGTGGTGTAGCACAGTAGTTTGCACCTGGGCTAGGATGTTAAATTAGATGAGATCCAGTGGAGACACATACAGTTTTAAAAGAACTGTATACTTGAAGAAACAAGTATGACCTTGAAATGAAAGGGACAGAAACATACGAAGTGAAAAGAAATATTCAGATCATTAAATTTCTGCAAGCAGAAGGCAGAATGAGAAAACTATTCAGTATATATGCACACTACTTTTTATACAAAAAGAAGGATGACTCAGAGGGTAGAACCAGGAGTCTAGAATTTGGAATCAAGAACCATGGAGACTTACTCCCAGGCCTCCAGGCTGAATCAAGGAACTGCCAATCTGTGCCCAGCTGGATTTCAGAATTGCTATGAAGCAATGACTCTAGCATTGCATCACATCTTCCCCTTTATGAATAAGAATATCTATCAGGGGACCTCAGAGAAAGGTGAGAACATTATTCCATCCCTCTATGATATCCAGAGCATGCCTTGCCTATCTGACCTTCTCTGGCCCAGCTCACTTCTGTTTGCCCTACAAAACTCAGATCTACCCCTTTCCTGACCCTTCACGATCTTCTTCACCCCCAGGTAGTGGAGGAGCCCTTTCTCTGGGCTGTGGTTATGCTGTGCCTGCTCTACCATAGTATCTAAAGATAGTTTGTCTTCAAATCCTGGCTCTAAGCTTGGTATTTTGGGCACATCCAACCATACTTTGGCCACCTGATGCGAAGAACTGACTCATTGCAAAAGACTCTGATGCTGGCAAAGATTGAAGGCAGGAGGAGAAGGGGACGACAGAGGATGAGATGGTTGGCTGGCATCACTGACTCGATAGACATGAGTTTGAACAAGCTCTGAGAGTTGGTGAAGGACAGGGAAGCCTGGCGTGCTGCAGCCCACGGGGCCGCAGAGTCGGACACGACTGAACAACTGAACTGAACTGAACCATAAGCCAATTTCTTCATCTGTGGAATTGTAACAATAATGCCTAGCTATCTCACAGATAGTTATAAACAGTCAATAAGCTAATGCATATAATCACTCCACAGTGTCTGGCACATAAAAGTGGTGTTCAGTAAATGACTAGTATTATTATTTTTCATTATTCTTGCCTTTGTGTTTTGAATATACCCTTATTATAGCACCTGTCATTCTGCACTGGAATTATATGCATGTCTGTCTAACCCATTAGGTTTGAGTACTTGGGGGTTAGAGAAGATATTTATATTTGTATCTTCAAGAAATATTAATACCTGAGCCTATGGTAGATGCTCAGGAAATAGTTATTAAGAATGAATACAATACAGTGGAATGGAATGGAATAGAAAGGGATAAAAAAAATGTATACCAATGATTCTGCATTCCTTTCCGCTAGCTTTTAATAGATGAGTAGCATGATTTTCTTTCCTGGTTGTTGTTGTAGGAAATGATTTAAGAAAGGCAGGGGACCTTCCTGTTAGTCATGATGACGACACAATTCTGATAACCTAATGGTGAAGGATTCCAGAAGCAGTTCCTACAACAAGAATTCGCAGTGGCTGGGATGAAAACTCTGGAAAATGAAGAACTTCTCCCAGTTTGGAGATATCAGAGCTTCAGAAACACTCAAAAAAAGCCAGCTCTCTTCAAGCCACTTCCCTTTCCCAAAGAACTCTGTGGACCACCCTTCTCCCAGCTCTGTGTTGTGAAAAGATGAAGTTCAGAGACGAGATTTCTCTCATAGCCCCAGATGATTGAAGGCAAAATGGGGTGTGGACACATGGATATATTTTTTTTTTTTTGTAAGT
>NW_011494732.1:9792544-9792987 GCF_000754665.1 Bison bison bison
AGTCCAAGAGATACTCTGAAACTAACTACACACACACACACACACACACACACACACACACACACACACTCTCATGCACGCACGCACACACCAAGAACTAAATTAAAGGGACTGTACAGTGTCTGCGATTCCTCAGTCTGAAATCTCTTGTTTGTATTTAGTGTGGAGTGTTTTCCCTGAAGGATATCCTGTTTGAGATTAGTATTGGCTTGTTCCTCTTAACATCCTTAAAGAAACATCCAGAAAAACTAAATAAGCCCCCACCCCTCCAAGAGCATGCCAAGTGATTTGTCTAGAGAACATCAGGGAGAAAGTTGTATGAACAAAGACATATTCTCATCTCATCCTGCAGATTCCTGCTATAACCCAGAGTCCCTGACTATCTTCCCAGGAGGAGATGGAATCTTGATCCCATTGTTTTTATTTATTTTTTTTTCTGTATG
>NW_011494732.1:9793620-9802226 GCF_000754665.1 Bison bison bison
GATAAGGTGTCCATATGTGCGTGGATTTATCTCTGGGCTTTCTATTTTGTTCCATTGATCTATATTTCCGTCTTTGTGCCAGTACCATACTGTCTTGATAACTGTGGCTTTGTAGTAGAGCCTGAAGTCAGGTAGGTTGATTCCTCCAGTTCCATTTTTCTTTCTCAAGATCACTTTGGCTATTCGAGGTTTTTTGTATTTCCATACAAATTGTGAAATTATTTGTTCTAGCTCTGTGAAGAATACTGTTGGTAGCTTGATAGGGATTGCATTGAATCTATAAATTGCTTTGGGTAGTATACTCATTTTCACTATATTGATTCTTCCAATCCATGAACATGGTATATTTCTCCATCTATTAGTGTCCTCTTTGTCCTACCAAAAATTTAGAGAAGAGCTAACACCTATCCTGCTCAAACTCTTCCAGAAAATTGCAGAGGAAGGTAAACTTCCAAACTCATTCTATGAGGCCACCATCACCCTAATACCAAAACCTGACAAAGATCCCACAAAAAAAGAAAACTACAGGCCAATATCACTGATGAACATAGATGCAAAAATCCTAAACAAAATTCTAGCAATCAGAATCCAACAACACATTAAAAAGATCATACACCATGACCAAGTGGGCTTTATCCCAGGGATGCAAGGATTCTTCAATATCCGCAAATCAATCAATGTAATACACCATATTAACAAATTGAAAAACAAAAACCATATGATTATCTCAATAGATGCAGAGAAAGCCTTTGACAAAATTCAACATCCATTTATGATAAAAACTCTCCAGAAAGCAGGAATAGAAGGAACATACCTCAACATAATAAAAGCTATATATGACAAACCCACAGCGAACATTATCCTCAATGGTGAAAAATTGAAAGCATTTCCTCTAAAGTCAGGAACAAGACAAGGGTGCCCACTTTCACCATTACTATTCAACATAGTTTTGGAAGTTTTGGCCACAGCAATCAGAGCAGAAAAAGAAATAAAAGGAATCCAAATTGGAAAAGAAGAAGTAAAACTCTCACTATTTGCAGATGACATGATCCTCTACATAGAAAACCCTAAAGACTCCACCAGAAAATTACTAGAACTAATCAATGATTATGGTAAAGTTGCAGGATATAAAATCAACACACAGAAATCCCTTGCATTCCTATACACTAATAATGAGAAAACAGAAAGAGAAATTAAGGAAACAATTCCATTCACCATTGCAACGGAGAGAATAAAATACTTAGGAATATATCTACCTAAAGAAACTAAAGACCTATATATAGAAAACTATAAAACACTGGATACTTTTTATTGACTCTTCTTTAGTGCTTCAGGGGACACTATATTTGGCTAATTTAGGAAGAATATCAAATTTAGAGATACCTATCTGCATAAGGATCAGAAATAAAACCCTCAAGAAGCAAGGAGCTGTGGCGCTTAAAGTGACCTATGACCTCCTCCAGAGCTAGGATCCTTCACAAGCACCAACAACAGTCCTAGCATAAATGCCAACAACGAACAACAAATGCCTAGCATAAATTATGCCTCTCACAGCAGACATTACTAATCAATTATAGTATACTTCCACCCCAGAAAGTGAAAGTGAAGTTGCTCAGTCGTGTCCGACTCTTTGTGACCCCATGGACTGTAGCCTACCAGGCTTCTCCATTCATGGGATTTTCCAGGCAAGAGTACTGGAGTGGGTTACCATTTCCTTCTCCAGGGGATCTTCCTGACCCAGGGATTGAACCTAGGTGTCCTGCATTGCAGGCAGATGCTTTACCCTCTGAGCCACCAAGGAAGACCTCCACCCCAGACCAGACATAGATTCAAATGCTTCTCATCCCACTCACTGAAGAAAGTCACTACTAATTGATTGGGAGTGCCATGCAAAATTAAACCTTCTTTCCTACTCTGACCTAGATGTTCACACTACCTGTATAGTCCTCATGATTATCTTCTTTATGTCCCTAACAACATAATCCTAACAGCATCCTAAGTAATCATGAGCTGACTACTTCTATTTTATCATATTGCTTCCTCTCTCTAGGATCCTCTTACTTTTCTGAATTGCACTTTAGTAGGACATAGGGAGTTGGTGATGGACAGGGAGGCTTGGCGTGCTGCGATTCATGGGGGTCGCAAAGCGTCGGACACGACTGAGCGACTGAACTGAACTGACTGAGGACATAATATGAAACAGTCGAATAAAATCACGTTTACCATGAGAATATTATTGAGGATATTGTTCATTACTTTATACACAGTCTTCTCTATGAGGCTCCAGGAGGGAAAAAAAAACATCTTCTGATCTTAGAATCAATAATGGATGTATCTCTCCTGAGCCACCAGATTTTCTTGCTTTATGAATCATATGCATTCTGTAACTGACACGTTTGCTTCTTTGCACTGGCTGCAGGAAGCTTATACACTACTTGCCTTATAATTCATGCTTTAATCTAATTACAGAACCCAAATTATCTTTCTGGGTTGTTTCCCTCCATTGTTTTATTTATCTTACTTTTCTTTTCTTTTATTCTGCTACATTTTGTGCATCTTTGTAAGACATTGAATATCTAGGGGAATAAACTTGGTATAAATAGAGAGGTGGATAACTAATAACTCAATGAATGAGAAGCGTTATTCGGGCTTTTCACTATTCAATTCATGTGCAAATATTGGGGATAGGACGTATCAGAGTTATGTTTATTGGGGGAGGGGAGTACATAAGACCATCTTTCTCTTTAAGCAGCCACCCTTGTTCCTCTTACTCTGAAGGACCTAAAAAAGGGGTGTGTGTGTGTATATGTGTATGTATAACTATGTTTGTGTATATATCCTCACTTCCTTGCTTCATACATGCTCTTATAGGTCTGAGGCCACCTCACAGCAACCCCAATCAGCCTGCCAAGAGGCACATAGTTTAACCTTAATACCAAATGCCTACAGGGTATTTGAAATACCAAGATGACAGAACAGTCACTCTCACTATTTCCCAGAGCCCAGCTCTTCACTGACTAAACTACCTTCCAGTCACATGGGAAATACCCTGGTATGCCCAGTAGCTAAGACTCTGTGCTTCCAATGCAGGGGACCTAGGTTCAATCCCTGGTCACAAAACTAGACCCCAGATGCCACAGGGAAGATGGAAGATCCTGCATGCTGCAACTAAGATCTGGCACAGCCAAATAAATATTTTTTTAAAAAAGTTAAACACATGGACTTTGAAGTTGCATTTATCTATGTTTAAATCCTCATTTTGCCATTCAAAATGTATTTACTTAGCCTCTTTTTCTAAGCCTCAGTTGCCTCTTCTACAAAATACCTACTTTCTGGAGTGAGATAATACACGAAAAGCATTTAGCACAATGTTGGGCACATGCAAAGTCCTTAATAAATGATAGCTATCATTCTACATCTTTTATTATTATTGTATCTCTTAATCTTATAAATGGTAGGCTCTGCTTCACTATGCCTGGTGGAGAAAGAGAATAATTTGGTTTATTTCGTCCTTATTAGCATCTAGACCAGGGTCAGGTACAAGAAGATGTTCAAAACCTAGCTGCTGAACATCTGGTAGAATGCATACCTGGAGACGTTAACAATATATTGAGTGTTTCCCATGCGGTACATCCCACTACACTGTACCACTTCCTCCTTCCTTCTACCACTTCTCTCTTCAGTTGGCATCAGTTGTATTGATAGCGCCCTCTGCTAGCTGGCAGTAGCAACAAATAACCATGAGATTTGCTCTGAGGGAAAAGAAAGGAAGAAAACAGACAGGTACTGAGTGCCCACTGTGTGCCAGCCAATGTCCTGGACATGTCCATCATCTGTGCGTAAAACTGTGTGGTCAGTGAGTGAAATCCACATCAGCCCCCTTCAGGTCAATTCTCCCTGTGTGTAAATTCTACAACCAGAGCACCTAGCAATCTATACTCTTTTCTGGGTCAAATGAAATGACAAGAGGATTAAAAATGTGTCTCAGAAAACCTTAGCCAGAGCTCAAGGAGCCAGCAACTGGGAGAGTCCTGGTTAATTTCAAGATGCCAAACAGCCAGCTTTCCATCAATTTCCAGGACCTCATTCCCCCGCTTCATTCTCAGAATTGATGTTTATGTTTCCACCAGGATAGAGACCAATTCTCCTTGGCATCCTCTGTCAGAGAGAATCAGAAATTTTCCACCTGGGATGCTACAAATTGCATTTCTTAACACAGTTCTGGAATACGGGATATGACCAGCATAGCTAATACTGAGTGATCAAAACTCAGGTGCTCCAACTTTATAACAATCATCATCAGGCAGGCAGAGCTTCACCCAGGGATGGGGCCTCCTGTCCTCTAAGATTCAGACAGCAAGAGCACAACGAGCTGAAAGCAGCTCCCAGGGGAGACTGCAGCATGAACGGAGGCTGGGTAAAGGCTCTGCCAGCTCCACCCATGCAACTTGGGGCACACTGCCACATTGATCTGAGCCTCAGCTTCCCCATGTATGGAATGAGGATCAAAGCAGGACCAAATTCAGTGAGCTATTGGCAAGACTGAATAAGAAAACACTATGTGAAATACTTAGCCCAGTGCCTGGATCGTGGGACGTGTGTGATGTCTTAGCCAAGCTAGAGTGGGCAGCTTGGTCCAATGTTTGTTCTTCTTCTGTAAAGATACCTCTTATTCTACACTCTGGTTAAACCCTTAGGAGCTATATTTATCCTATCTGGAACTCCCCACCACCCTCCAAACTTCCCAGCCAATATTGATTGGAATGCAGAGGAAACCTCTCCCAGACCAGACCAATCAGACTCTCCTCCAGAAACCTGGAATGGAACTAAAGAAGCTAGTCTCTGCTGGTTGTCTCAAGTGAGAACATGTAGAGTTAGGAGCTAGGAGCGTGCCGTCTTCCATATGGGACTAAAGAAGCACAGAAAGAGTCTTTGGAAAAAGAGCATTCTCTTCCAGGTCTGTGGCTACTCTGGGAGAGACAGACACAGAGAGAACAAGAATTTGCTTTAGTTCCAGACCTTTTCTGGCTCATGGTTCCAGGGCCATGGAAGGCCAGGCTGCATCTGTTCCCCATGGGTCCCTGAGTCAGCACTGTGGGCCTTTGACAAACCCCATTTTTTCCTTAACCTATTCTAAGATTTCTCTTTGAGGCAAAGGCAAATAGACTTCAGGCCCCAAACTCTTTTCTTTGAATATGCTACTCCCTGGGATTTAATGAGGAATTCTATGAGGAAGGAAAGAAAAAGGACAAAAATAAATACCATCTAATGAGCATCTATTGGATACCAGCCCCTCTTCTTGATGTTCTCTCATATTACCATCCAGATGTGAGACAACTGTATATGGCTGGGACAACTATCAATACTTTATGCATTATTTTATCAATATTTTAAACCTCTGAGAGGTTAAGAGCCTGACCCCAGATCACATAGCCCAAAATCATGGTGGAGCTCAGAACTGAACCCAGATCCATCTGAACCATGTAAGCATTTTTTATGCATTCAGTATTAACAACTTGGGACTTAATTCAATGTCTGCTTCATGGTCACAATCATCATCACCATTACTAGCACATCATCATCATCTCTGATCACCATCATCACTGTCATCATTACACCATCATGATCATTATCACTAGTATCATCATCGTTAGCATCATCACTATCATCAGCACCATCACTATTATCACTATTGCAACCATCACCACCACCATCATTATCACTATCATCACCATCATCAGCCTGCTCACGGCTAACGTTTATTTAAGTCCACTCAATCAGTCTTTGTGTTGAACACGGTATGTATATGTGTTAGCAAACAACAAGCCTTTAAAGAAGGTATTATTATTATCTTTACTTGACAGCTGAGGAAACTGAGGTACTGTGAAGTGAAGTCACTCATCTGAAGTCACATTTTTGTTGTTGTTGTTGTTTAGTCACTAAGTTGTGTCCAACTCTTTGCGACCCCATGGACTGTAGCCCACCAGGCTCCTCTCTCCATGGGATTCTCCAGGCAAGAATACTGGAGTGGGTTGCCATTTCCTTCTCCAGGGGATGTTCCCAGTCCAAGGGCAAACCTGAGTCTCCTGCATTGCAGGCTGATTCTTTACCACTGCACCACCGGGGAAGCCCCTGAAGTCACTTAAGAGTCAAACCAAGTCTATCTGAATCCAGAGCCAACTCTGTATGACTATACTGTCCTGGAGGGCAGGGGCTGCATTTCCTATTTCTTTTGAATCCCCTGTGATGCCCAGCACTGTGCTCTGCATGCAATAGTTTCCAAATAAATATCCGCTGAGCTGATGAAAAATGTGGAAAGGATCATAGAAATGCTGAAAGGGAAAGAGTTAAATGCTCTGCTCCAGGTCACTGACAAAGACAGCAGGAGAGCCAAGCCCTGAGCACCAATCTCAAGGCACAAAAGGGTCTCTTTCAAGTTGGTAATAAAGATGTTCGTCAAAATGCCTTTCGACGTGGGGCTGAGAGGCTGGTGGGAGCGTGATGAGCATCTCAAAGGCTGAGGTTCGCTTCTTAGTTCTTTACCTTATCTCCAGGGCTGAGTCAGGACATGAATTAATGCCAGAGAATCCGTCTCTGACCCTCAGCTCAAGCCAAGGAGACAATCAGAAGAAAAGATCCCATTTAGTGAGTGCTTGTATGTACCAGGTGCTGTGCTAAGTACTTTACTGAACAGGACAAAATTGCTGAGGTCACCTGATACTACAGTATAGTGATTAAACAATCAGGCTCTAGAATCAGCCTGCTTTCAGCTCCAGCTCTACCACTCACTACGGGTGTGTCCTCAGACCTCAGCCACCCTGGTTATAAAGTAGGAATGATATTAATGCAAAGCAAAGCTACAATGAGGAATCACCTCACACCAGTCAAAATGCCATCATCAAAAAGTCTACAAATAATAAATGTTGGAGAGAGTGAGGAAAAGAGAACCCTCTTACACTATGGGTGGGAATGTGAATTGGTGCAGCTACTATGGAAAACAGTATAGAGGTTCATTAAAAAAACTAAAGGTAGAGCTATTATATGATCCAGCAATCTTGGGCATATATCCAAAAAAGACGAAAGCTTTAATTCAAAAAGATACACACACCCTAATGTTCACATCAGCATGATACACAATACCAAGATACGGAAGCAACTTAAGTGTTCATCGACAGATGAATGGATAAAGAAGATGTACACAATAGAGCATTATTCAGCCATAAAAAAGAATGAAATAATGCCATTTGTAGCAACATGGATGGACCCAGAGATTATCATACTCAGTAAAGTAAGTCAAAGACAAATATATGATATCACTTATACATGGAACCTAAAAAATAGCACAAATGAACTTATTTACAAAACAGAAACAGACTCACAGACAGAGAACAAACTCATGGTTGCCAAAGGGGAAGGATAGGGGAGGGTTGAACTGGAAGCAGGAGATTAAGTAAGGAAGGAAGGAAGTGTTAATCGCTCAGTCATGCCCGACTCTTTGCGACCCCATGGACTGCAGCCCACCAGGTTCCTCTGTCCATGAGATTTTCCCAGCAAGGATACTGGAGTGGGCTGCCATTTCTTTCTCCAGGGGATCTTCCCAACCCAGGGGTTGAACCCAGGTCTTCTGCACTGCAGACAGATTCTTTACCGACTGAGCTAGAGATGCATATAATTACGTATAATACAGATAAACAATAAAGATTTGCTCTACAGCACGGGGAACTATATTCAATATCTTATAGTAAACTATAATGGAAAAGAATTGAAAAAAAGAGTATAGAGATAATATATATGTATTTCAGCAGTACGCATGTATACATACGTATTCATATATATACATGAATCACTTTGTTGTACACATGAATCTAACACAATACTTTAAATCAACTATACTTTAATTCACTGGAGAAGGGAATGGCAAACCACTTCAGTATTCTTGCTTTGAGAATCCCATGAATAGCAGAAAGATATGACACTGAAAGATGAACCCCTCAGGTTGGTTGGTGCCCAATATGCTACTGGAGAAGAGTGGAGAAATAACTCCAGAAAGAATGAAGAGACAGACCCAAAGTAAAAACAATTCCTATTGTTTTTATTTTTATTTTTCTTTTTTTCTTTTTTTTTTTAATTTTAATTAATTTTATTTTATTTTCAAACTCCACATAATTGTATTAGCTTTGCCAAACATCAAAATGAATCCACCACAGGTATACATGTGTTCCCCATCCTGAACCCTCCTCCCTCCTCCCTCCCCATACCATCCCTCTGGGTCGTCCCAGTGCACTAGCCCCAAGCATCCAGTATCGTGCATTGAACCTGGACTGGCATCTCGTTTCATACATGATATTTTACATGTTTCAATGCCATTCTCCCAATTCTTCCCACCCTCTCCCTCTCCCACAAAGTCCATAAGACTGTTTTATACGTCAGTGTCTCTTTTGCTGTCTCGTATACAGGGTTATCGTTACCATCTTTCTAAATTCCATATATATGCGTTAGGGATGGTGTGGGGGGGGAGGAGGAAGGAGGGTTCAGGATGGGGAACACATGTATACTAATTAAATAATTTTCTATTAAAGAAAAAAAAAGAAAAAAAATACAAGAAA
>NW_011494732.1:9803133-9803767 GCF_000754665.1 Bison bison bison
CCTCCTTTGTCAAAGATAAGGTGTCCATATGTGCGTGGATTTATCTCTGGGCTTTCTATTTTGTTCCACTGATCTATATTTCTGTCTTTGTGCCAGTACCATACTGTCTTGATAACTGTGGCTTTGTAGTAGAGCCTGAAGTCAGGTAGGTTGATTCCTCCAGTTCCATTTTTCTTTCTCAAGATCGCTTTGGCTATTCGAGGTTTTTTGTATTTCCATACAAATTGTGAAATTATTTGTTCTAGTTCTGTGAAAAATACCATTGGTAGCTTGATAGGAATTGCATTGAATCTATAGATTGCTTTGGGTAGTATACTCATTTTCACTATATTGATTCTTCCAATCCATGAACGTGTTATATTTCTCCATCTATTAGTGTCCTCTTTGATTTCTTTCACCAGTGTTTTATAGTTTTCTATATATAGGTCTTTAGTTTCTTTAGGTAGATATATTCCTAAGTATTTTATTCTCTCCGTTGCAATGGTGAATGGAATTGTTTCCTTAATTTCTCTTTCTGTTTTCTCATTATTAGTGTATAGGAATGCAAGGGATTTCTGTGTGTTGATTTTATATCCTGCAACTTTACCATAATCATTGATTAGTTCTAGTAATTTTCTGGTGGAGTCTTTAGGGG
>NW_011494733.1:0-820 GCF_000754665.1 Bison bison bison
CTTCTTTACCCATTCATCTGTTGACGGACATCTTGGTTGCTTCCATGTTCTAGATATTGTAGATAGTGCTGCAGTGAACAATGGATATATGTGTCTTTTTCAATTTTGGCTTCCTCAGGGCATATGCCAGGGAGTGGGATTGCTGGGTCACATGGTGGTTTTATTCCTAGTTTTTTAAGGAATCTTTGTATCATCTTTCATAGTGGCTATATCAATTTACATTCCCACAAACAGTGCAAGAGTGATCGCTTGTCTCCACAGCTTCTCCAGCCTTTATTGTTTGTAGACTTTTGGATGATGGCCATTCTGACTGGAGTGAGATGCTATCTCATTGTAGTTTTGATTTGCATTTCTCTAATAATGAGTGATTTTGCACATCTGTTCATGTGTTTGTTAACCACCTATATGTCTTCTTTGGAGAAATGTCTGTTTAGGTCTTTTTCCACTTTTTGATTGGTTGTTTGTTTTTCTGGTATTGAGTTGTATGAGCTGCTTGTATATTTTGAAAATTAATCCTCTGTCAGTTGTTTCATCTGATATTATTTTCTCCCATTCTGAGGGTTGTCTTTTTACCTTGCTTATAGTTTCCTTTGCTGTGCAAAAGCTTTTAAGTTTAACCAGGTCCCACTTGTTTACTTTTATTTTTATTTCCTTTACTCCAGGAGGTGGGACATAGAGGCTCTTGCTTTGATTTATGTCATCAAGTATTCTGCCTATGTTTTCCTCTAAGAGTTTTATAGTTTCTGGTCTTACATTTAGGTTTTTAATCCATTTTGAGCTTATCTTTGTGTATGGTATTAGAAAGTGTTCTAATTTATTC
>NW_011494733.1:920-1425 GCF_000754665.1 Bison bison bison
CAACCCAGATTTTAAAATTGTACAAGTAACCAAATACCTTTATAGAAGGTCCAGAATGCAATTAAGAAAGTGCAGTACCACACATAAGCATATAACTTGGATCAGCTGTACTTGAAATGGGTAAGAACAGCAATTTGACTTTATTGGCATCAGGCTCTGTCTCAGGATGGCAGAGCTTAGTAACAAGAGAGATTGTGACCTTTCTTGGTGGGGGAAAGTGAGAGTGGGGTGAATGTTTTGAGTGTCCAGGAAAATGTTAGAACTAAGAAATAAATTCAAGAAAGCTGCAGGACACAAAATAACACTCAAAAATAGTTGTGTTTGTAAACACTAACAACAAACTATCTGAAAAAGAAATTAAGAAAACAGTTCTATTTCAAAAACGTCAAAAAGAGTAAAATACTTAGGAATAAATTTAACGAAGAAAGTGAAAGATCTATACACTACAAGCAACAAGACATTGATGGAAGAAAGTGGAAAAGACACAAATAAAAAGATGTCCCAA
>NW_011494733.1:2742-3713 GCF_000754665.1 Bison bison bison
ACAGAGGTTATTGATATTTCTCCCGGCAATCTTGATTCCAGCTTGTGCTTCTTCCAGTCCAGCGTTTCTCATGATGTACTCTGCATATAAGTTAAATAAGCAGGGTGACAATATACAGTTTTTACGTACCACTTCTCCTATTTGGAACCAGTCTTTTGTTCCATGTCATGTTCTAAGTGTTGCTTCCTGACCTGCATAGATGTTTCTCAAGAGGCAGGTCAGGTGGTCTGGTATTCCCAGCTCTTTCAGAATTTTCCACAGTTTATTGTGATCCACACAGTCAAAGGCTTTGGCATAGTCAATAAAGCAGAAATAGATGTTTTTGTGGAACTCTCTTGCTTTTTCCATGATCCAGTGGATGTTGGCAATTTGATCTCTTGTTCCTCTGCCTTTTGTAAAACCACCTTGAACATCTGGAAGTTCATGGTTCAGGTATTGCTAAAGCCTGGCTTGGAGAATTTTGACCATGACTTTACTACCATGTGAGATGAGTGCAATTGTGTGGTAATTTGAGCATTCTTTGGCAATGCCTTTCTTTGGGATTGGAATGAAAACTGACCTTTCCCAGTCCTGTGGCCACTGCTGAGTTTCCCAAATTTGCTGGCATATTTGGTGCAGCATTTTCACAGCATCGTCTTTCAGGATTTGAAATAGCTCAACTGGAATTCCATCACCTCCACTAGCTTTGTTTGTCTCCATTGCTGCCCTGTAAATAAATTCTTCAGTACCATTTTTTCTAGATTCTGTATACATGCGTTGGAATACAATTATTTATTTTTCTCTTTTTGACTTGCTTCACTCTGTATAATCGGCTCTAGGTTCATCCACCTCATTAGAACTGACTTAAACGTGTTCCTTTTTATGGCTGAGTAATATTCCATTGTGTATATGTACCACAACTTCTTCTTTACCCATTCATCTGTTGATGGACATCTTGGTTGCTTCCATGTTCTAGATATTGTAGATAGTGC
>NW_011494733.1:3813-4519 GCF_000754665.1 Bison bison bison
CCCCTCTTCGTTATCACAGAGCAGTGGTTTGAGCCCTACATCTGCATCTCCATTCCTGACCTGCAAATACATTCATCAGTACCATCTCTCAAGATTCCATATGTATGCATCAGCATACGATATTTATATTTCTCCTTCTGACTTACTTCACTCTGTACAATTGGCTCTAGGTTCATCCAGCACATTAGAACTGAGTCAAATGTGTTCCTTTTTATTGGTTAGTAGTTTTCTGTTGTATATATATATATGTACCACAGCTTCTTTATCTATTCATCTATCAGTGGACATCTAAGTGGCTTCCATATCCTAGCTATTGTAAATATTGCTGCAATTAATATTGGAGTACATGTGTCTTATTCAGTTATGGCTTCTTAAGGGTATATGCCCAATAGTGGGATTGTTAGATCATATGGTAGTTTTATTCCTAATTTTTAAGGAATTTCTATACTGTTCTCCATAGTGGCTGTATCAATTTACATTCCCACCAACAATGCAAGAATGTTCCCTTTTCTGTACACACTCTCCAGCATTTATTGTTTGTAGCTTTTTTGATCATGGCCATTCTAAGAGTTGCCTTCTCACCCTTTATGTTTTCTGTGTGTGATAAGAACACTTGCCATAGTATTTCCCCTCTTAGAGAGTGTACAATATAGTATTCTTAGCTATAAGCTCTATATTATATAGTAGTTTCCTAGAACTTATTCAT
>NW_011494733.1:4626-5277 GCF_000754665.1 Bison bison bison
TTTATTCTTTTCATTGCAATGGTGAATGGAATTGTTCCCTTAATTTCTCTTTCTGTTTTCTCATTGTTAAGATCAGATCAGATCAGATTAGTTGCTCAGTCGTGTCCGACTCTTCGTGACCCCATGAATCACAGCATGCCAGGCCTCCCTGTCCGTCACCAACTCCCGGAGTTCACTCAGACTCATGTCCATCGAGTCAGTGATAGCATCGAGCCATCTCATCCTCTGTCGTCCCCTTCTCCTCCTGCCCCCAATCTCTCCCAGCATCAGAGTCTTTTCCAATGAGTCAACTCTTCACATGAGGTGGCCAAAGTACTGGAGTTTCAGCTGTAGCATCATCCATTCCAAAGAAATCCCAGGGCTGATCTCCTTTAGAATGGACTGGTTGGATCTCCTTGCAGTCCAAGAGACTCTCAAGAGTCTTCTCCAACACCACAGTTCAAAAGCATCAATTCTTCAGTTCTCAGCCTTCTTCACAGTCCAACTCTCACATCCATACATGACCACAGGAAAAACCATAGCCTTGACTAGATGAACCTTTGTTGGCAAAGTAATGTCTTTGCTTTTCAATATACTATCTAGGTTGGTCATAACTTTTCTTCCAAGGAATAAGCGTCTTTTAATTTCATGGTTGCAGTCACCATCTGCAGT
>NW_011494733.1:5377-6566 GCF_000754665.1 Bison bison bison
TCTTGACTATATAAGTCCTTTTAACATTTGATGTAAATATGGTTTGGTGGTACTGAATTCTCTTAACTTCTGCTAGTCTGAAAAGCTTTTTATTACTCCATCAATTTTGAATGAGATCCTTGCCAGGTACAGTAATCTTGGTTGTAGATTTTTCCCTTTCAGAACTTTAAATATATCCTGCCCTTCCCTTCTGGCCTGCAGAGTTTCTGCTGAAATATCAGCTGTTAGATGCATGGGGTTTCCCTTGTATGTCACATGTTGTTTTTCCCTTACTGCTTTTAATATTCTTTTTGTGTGTGTTTAATCTTTGTTAGTTTGATTAGTATGTATCTTGGCATGTTTCTCCTTGGATTTATCCTGTATGGGGCTCCTTACACCTCTTGGACTTGATGGGCTATTTCCTTTTCCATGTTAGGGAAAATTTCAACTATAATCTCTTGGAAAATTTTCTCATCCCCTTTCTTTTTCTCTTCTTCTTCTGGGACCCCTATAATTCGACTGTTGGTACGTTTGATATTGTCCCAGAGGTCTCTGAGACTATCCTCAGTTCTTTTCATTCCTTTTACCTTATTCTGTTCTTCAGAAGTTATTTCCACCATTTTCTCTTCCAGCTCTCTGATTCGTTCTTCTGCTTCAGATATTCTGCTCTTGATTCCTTCTAGCATATTTTTAATTTCAGTAATTGTGTTGTTTGTTTTGGCATGCTTATTCTTTAATTCTTATAGAGCTTTGTTAGTTGATATTTGAATTTTCTCCATTTTGTTTTCAAGGTTTTTGATCATCTTTACTCTCATTATTCTGAAATTTTTTTCAGGTACTTTGACTATTTCCTCTTCATTTATTTGGACTTCTGTGTTTATACTTTGTTCCTTCACTTGTGTAGTATTTTTTTTTTGCCTTTCCTTTCTTTTTTGTTTGTTTGTTTGAGGTCTCCTTTTCCCAGGCTTCAAGGTTGAATTCTTTCTTCCTTTTGGCTCATGCCCTCCTAAGGTTTGCCCAGTGGTTTGTGTAACCTTGTATATTGTGAGATTTGTGCTGAGATGTTTTGTTTGTTTGTTTGTTTTTCCTCTAATGGGCAAGGCTCAGTGAGGTTGGTAATCCTGTCTGCTGATGATTGGGATTGTATTTTTGTTTTGTTTGTTGTTTAGATGAGGTGTCCTGCAGAGGGTGCTACAGGTGGTTGGGTGAT
>NW_011494733.1:6666-8038 GCF_000754665.1 Bison bison bison
GTCTATCCTGGAGAATGTTCCATGTGCACTTGAGAAGAAGGTGTATTTTTCTGCATTTGGATGGAATGTGCTGAAGATATCAATGAGATCCATCTCATTTAATGTATCATTTAAGACTTGTGTTCCTTATTAATTTTCTGTTTTGATGATCTGTCCATTGGTGTGAGTGGGGTGTTAAAGTCTCCTACTATTATTGTGTTACTGTCAATTTCTTAATGGCATCCCACTCAAGTACTCTTGCCTGGATAATCCCATGGGCAGAGGAGCCTGGTAGGCTGCAGTCCATGGGGATGCTAAGAGTCAGACACAACTGAGCAACTTCACTTTCACTTTTCAGTTTCATGCATTGGAGAAGGAAATGGCAAGCACTCCAGTGTTCTTGCCTGGAGAATCCCAGGGATGGGGGAGCCTGGTGGGCTGCCGTCTATGGGGTCGCACAGAGTCGGACACGACTGAAGTGACTTAGCAGCAGCAGCAGTGTTTGTCTTATGTATTGAGGTGCTTCTATGTTGGGTGCATAGATATTTACAATTGTTATGTCTTCCTCTTGGATTGATCCCTTGATCATTATGTAGTGTCCTTTCTTATCTCTTGTAATCTTCTTTATTTTAAGGTCTATTTTGTCTGATATGAGGACTGATAGTCCAGCTTTATTTTCCTTCCTGTTTGCATGGAATATATTTTTCCATCCTCTCACTTTCAGTCTATATGTGTCTTTAGGTCTGAAGTGGGTTTCTTGTAGACAGCATATATATGGCTCTTGTTTTTGTATCCATTCAGCCAATCTGTGTCTTTTGGTTGGAGCCTTTAATCCATTTATATTTAAAGTAATTATTGATATATATGCTCCTATTGCCATTTTCTTAATTGTTTGGGTGTGATTTTGTAGATCTTTTTCTTCTGTTGTATTTCTTGACTATATAAGTCCTTTTAACATTTGATGTAAATATGGTTTGGTGGTACTGAATTCTCTTAACTTCTGCTAGTCTGAAAAGCTTTTTATTACTCCATCAATTTTGAATGAGATCCTTGCCAGGTACAGTAATCTTGGTTGTAGATTTTTCCCTTTCAGAACTTTAAATATATCCTGCCCTTCCCTTATGGCCTACAGAGTTTCTGCTGAAATATCAGCTGTTAGATGTATGGGGTTTACCTTGTATGTCACATGTTGCTTTTCCCTTACTGCTTTTAATATTCTTTTTTGTGTGTGTTTAATCTTTGTTAGTTTGATTAGTATGTATCTTGGCATGTTTCTCCTTGGATTTATCCTGTATGGGACTCCTTACACCTCTTGGACTTGATTGGCTATTTCCTTTTCCATGTTAGGGAAAATTTCAACTATAATCTCTTGGAAAATTTTCTCATCCCCTTT
>NW_011494733.1:8887-9376 GCF_000754665.1 Bison bison bison
TTCTATTGAAAGATCAGCTGTTATCCTTATGGGAATCCCCTTGTGTGTTATTTGTTGTTTTTCCCTTGCTGCTTTTAATATTTGTTTTTTTGTGTGTTTGATCTTTGTTAATGTGATTAATATGTGTCTTGAGGTGTTTCGCCTTGGGTTTATCCTGTGTGGGACTCTGGGTTTCTTGGACTTGGGTGACTATTTCCTTCCCCATTTTATGGAAGTTTTCAGCTATTTGCTCCTCAAGTATTTTCTCATGGTCTTTTTTTTTGTCGTCTTCTTGTGGGACACCTATGATTCTAATGTTGGGGCATTTAACATTGTCCCAGAGGTCTCTGAGGTTGTCCTCATTTCTTTTCTTTTTTTCTCTTTCCTCTCTGTTTCATTTATTTCTACCATTCTATCTTCTACCTCACTTATCCTATCTTCTGTCTCCATTTTTCTACTGTTGGTTCCCTCCAGAGTGTTTTTTTATCTCATTTATTGCATTATTCATTA
>NW_011494733.1:9476-9938 GCF_000754665.1 Bison bison bison
TAGGTGTGAGTGGGGTATTAAAGTCTCCCACTATTATTGTGTTATAATTAATTTCCCCTTTCATACTTGTTAGTATTTGTCTTACATGTTGCAGTGCTCCTATGTTGGGTGCATATATATTTATAATTGTTTTATCTTCTTCTTGGACTGATCCTTTGGTCATTATGTAGTGTCC
The DNA here is from genome assembly GCF_000754665.1 of Bison bison bison. Taxonomy (NCBI): domain Eukaryota; kingdom Metazoa; phylum Chordata; class Mammalia; order Artiodactyla; family Bovidae; genus Bison; species Bison bison. Next base: position 9,652 of record NW_011494733.1, read on the forward strand.
TTCTTTGTTTCTTTTCACAACCTTTATTTTAAAGTCGATTTTATCTGATATGAGTATTGCTACTCCTGCTTTCTTTTGGTCTCTATTTGTGTGGAATATCTTTTTCCAGCCCTACTCTTTCAGTCTGTGTGTGTCCCTTGTTTCGAGGTGGACAACATATGTAGGGGTCTTGTTTTTGTATCCATTCAGCCAGTCTTTGTCTTTTGGTTGGGGTATTCAGTCCATTTACATTTAAGGTAATTATTGACAAGTATGATCCCATTGCCATTTACTTTGTTGTTTTGAGT
>NW_011494733.1:10038-10708 GCF_000754665.1 Bison bison bison
GTCCGACTCTGTGCGACCCCATGGACTGCTGCCTACCAGGCTCCTCCGCCCATGGGATTTTCCAGGCAAGAGTACTGGAGTGGGGTGCCATTGCCTTCTCTGATATTTGTGCATGCGTGATGTTAAAAATGAAATTTTACCAGGAAAAAATAGCCATTGGTTGTGGTCTTAAGGGCCATGGGCTACATAGAGTCCTTGGAGTGAATGTATTTCCCCTGGAATTTGCCCAGACATCTAGATTGGCTTGTCGGTGATCTCTGCTGGAGGGGTAAAGTATTTTGGTCATCTACCAGAAAGATTAAACCCCAGCATGCTCAGAAAGGAAGTGAGGAAATTGGTGTTTGAATGTGTGTGTCTGAAAATCAGCTCTGCCTGAGGCTAAGACAGCTTCCTCTTTCACTTTCTTCAATGGGATGCAATCACTGTCTCAGCCTCCTACTCACTAGGTAAGTTTTTCTCCGTGGAGACTGAGACAGAGCCTGAACTTCTATAGGACCCTCCTCAGTAGACAAGCATGCCCTCAGCACATGGCCGGGCAGAAATACTAGGAGCCTGTGACCCAGTGGGCTCCAGTCTTGGAACTGGTGGGACAGATTCCTTGGAAGCTGGGTAGCACGTGTTCCTTTCAAGCTACAGTTTGACAACCACATATAATAATGGAAAACTTTTC
>NW_011494733.1:10808-11658 GCF_000754665.1 Bison bison bison
AGTTTATAGATGTCTATGGGTTTGGAGTGACTTTGGGCAACCTATATATTGAAGCTCAGGGCTGTGTTCCTGTGTTTCTGGAGAATTAGCATGGTATGTCTTGCTCTGGAACTTGTTGGCCCTTGGGTGGTGCTTGGCTTCAGTGTAGGTATGGAGGCTTTTGATGAGCTCCTATCCTTTAATGTTGCCTGGAGTCAAGAGTTCTCTGGTGCTCTCAGGTCTTGGATTTAAGCCTCCTGCCTCCAGTTTTCAGTCTTATTCTTATAGTAGCCTCAAGACTTCTCCATCTATTTGGCACCGATGATAAAACATCCAGGTTAATGATGAAAAGTTTCTCCACAGTGAGGGATACCCAGAGAGGTACACAGAGTTACATGGAAATGAGAAGAGGGAGGAGGGAGATAGAGATGACCAGGAGGAGAAGAGAAAGGGGAGAGAGCAAGCTAGCCAGTAATCACTTCCCTATGTGCTCTCCACAGTCTGCAACACTCAGAGAGGTTCGTGGAGTTACACAGAAAAGAGAAGAGGGAGGAAGGAGACAGAGGTGGCCAGGAGGATAAAAGGGGGAACCAAAAGGAGACAACAGATCCAGCCAGTAATCAGTTTGCTAAGTGTTCTCCACAGCCCGGGACACACACAGAGATTCACCTAGTTGGGTAGAGAAGAAAAGGGGGAGGGGGAATATAGAGGTGACCTGGTGGAGAAAAAGGAGAGTCCTAAGAGGGAGAGAGCAGTCAAGCCAGTAATCTCACTCCCAAGTAAAATGGGTACTGAAGATTGGGTTCTTAAAGGTACATAATCAATAACAAATACCAAAAACCAAAGATTAAAAATCTAGAGTAGAGGTTAG
>NW_011494733.1:11758-13173 GCF_000754665.1 Bison bison bison
AGATCTGTCTGGACAGGTTTTAAGGCAGATGAAAGTACCCTATTCTGGACGAAATGCCACAAAGTACATTCATTGGCAAGGAAGGGAAATGAGCTCCAGGATTGAGACAGAGATAGGCTAATTCTCTGATTTTGTGCAAATGTCATCAGGTTTTTGTGCAAATGATCAGGACTCCCCTAACCTATACAGCTGCTAACCCTGAGCTTTAAAGGTAAACTATAAACATCATCGGCCAGTGTTTGAGTTGTACAACAAGAAGGCTGGACAGCATGAAACCTTGGGGGGGATTGGTTTCATCAGTGTTTTGTCCCTGAATTCAGGAAGTACCTTGCCAGTAAGGGACTGCCTTTTAAAATTCTTTTGATATTGGACAATGCCCTTGGTCACCAAGAACCCTGTGAGTTCAACACCGAAGGCATGAAAGTGGTCTCCTTTCCTCTAAACACAACATCTGTAAGTCAGCCTATAGATCAGAGGGTCAAAAGGACCTTTCAGGCTCATTACACAGGGTACTGTATGGAAATGATTGTAAATGCTATGGAAGAGAACCCTGATAGAACATCATGAACTCTGGAAGGATTACACAACTGAAGATGCGATTGTTGTTACCAAAAAAAAAAAACAAAAACCATGAAAGCCCAAAACAATAAATTCCTTCTAAAGAAAACAGTCCAGGTGTTGTGTATGCCTTCACAGGATTTGTGACAGAGTCAAGGAAATCATGAAAGAGACTGTGGATATGACATGAAAGGGTGGGAGGGGGTGCAGAGTCCCAAAATACAGATCTTGGAAAAACCCAAGAGCTAACAGACACTACAGCAGAGGAATTAACAAAATATGACTTGATGGAGATGAATGGTTCTGAACCAGAGCTGGATGATGAGGAACAAGATGTAGAAGAAGCAGTGCCAGAAAAAAATTGACATTAGACAATCTGGCAGAAGCATTCTGAGGACTCAAGACTGCTTTTGACTCTTGTATGGCATGGACCCTTCTATGATAAAGGCACTGAAAAGAAAGCAAGTGGTGGAAGGAGGACTGATAACACACAGAAACGTTTTTAGAGAAATGCAAAAGCAAAATCTTCAGACAGAAATTACAATGTATTTCCATAACGGTACACTGAGTGTGCCCTGCCTCCCCTTCCACCTCCTCTGCTCTTCCATCTCTGCCACTCATCAAGGTCAACCCCTCCTCTTCCTCCTCCTCTTCAGCCTACTCAGCAAGAAGGTGTCAGGAATGAAGACCTTCATGATGATCCACTTCCAGTCAATGAGTAGTAAATAATCACTGTGCCATATGGGTAATCAGCTTATCTGTTGAGTATGTGTGTGAGAGTATTTGTTCTAAGAGCTAATAACTGTAGGCAAGGACTCTATGAGATGTTTCTGTGTCATCATCTTCATCATCACCAC
>NW_011494733.1:13273-13658 GCF_000754665.1 Bison bison bison
CCAGGCTCCACTAGGACTTGATGAGATAATACTGAAGATGAGCTGAGAGGACCCCACTGCCAGTACCTGCTGTCACCTCAGTAAATCCAAAGCAGGGCTGAGAGGATGCAGAGGAAAAGTAAGCCTCTGTTCTTCCTCTGGGATTCTCAGGGGACAGGCTGAGAAGGAAAACAGGAGCCTTGTGGGTTCCTAGGGCAGTGTCCTCAAGGACACCTGCAGAGGCGGCCTTTGATTAAGCCAAGGTAGAATCTCCCTGTTTTAAGGTGCTCATGTCACCTCATTCTCCATCCTCCAGGTGCCCGAATCTCTTGTCTCTTGGCCCAGACCCCTGCCTGCGGTCCCTGACCACAGGCAGGGGTCTGGGCCAAGAGACAAGAGATTCGGG
>NW_011494733.1:13758-15319 GCF_000754665.1 Bison bison bison
CAGTATTTGTGATGCATGATTACATGCAGTAGAATGTTTGAAAAGTATGCCTGTCAATCAATTAAAACAAGTCATGAAAAGAGACTGACTCTGGCTTTTGAAGAGGATGGAGCAGCATTTTTCTCTGGGAAGACATCCCATTTTGCCCTCTGCCTTCTGTGTTATTTTACCCATCTCAGATCAAGTCTGGGACATGAAACTGTAAGGTTTGCATTAGGGACACTGCTGAAGAGTTTGCTGGAATGTGGTGCTCCCCAGGAATCCTTTAATCCAAGAGATAGACAAAATTTGGGCTCCCATAGGTGAGGACTGGAGAGACAAGCACCATAAAATACAGGTCATTCAGAGACCTACCCAAACTTGCTCTCAGGCCTAGAATGCCCAGACAGGACATTCCGTCTTATAATCCTTGTAGCTCTCTGTGAGGTCAAAGTCTCAGTCTAAGAAAAATGGCCTCAGTTCAGTAGAGGGAGAATCTCAGGTTGGAGGGTCAGGTCCCAGGACTGGCCAGGACCATGGTGAGGTCCCTGAGTGAAGAAAGAAGTATCACTAGACCCACAGATGAGGAGGCTTTACAGACCCCTGCCCCTATTCCTAACCCCAGAGGCTCCAGGCAGAGTTATAGGGATGAGAAGCCTCTTCATTTCTATCTGGTCTCAGCGAGGGAATGGATGGAACCCCAGTTCTGAGGAGGGTGGCATCATGGCCATCACCACCGGGAAGATGAGGACCATCAGTGCTGATGAGAGGGTCTCTCCCACCAAGGAGGAAGGCTCACGGAGTGGCTCTGCCCCTGTCAAGGAGAGATGCACAGAGAAGTGCCCTGATTCCCCACTAGGGACTCTGAGAGGTGAGGGCTTCGTTTGGGGGCAGGAGGACTCAAGTCCGTAGTGCGAAGGGTCCAGGGCTCTTGACAGACGGCATGGTGAGGACCCTAAGTGATGACCCAGGGACTGCTGAACACTGAATGACGCGGTCCCCACAGAGCCCCGCCCCTTCCATTATCCCTCAGAGATCGTGCACAGGGCAACCATAGCCGTAAGTGTCTCTGCAAAACTTCCGTGCTGGTGGCGAAGAGCTCGGACTGATGTTCAGCGTGTTCGTGTGGCTAAGAGTGGATTCCCAGGACTGATCTGTAGGCAAGGTAAGGACCTGAATGTGGACTCAAGGGACCATTCCCCCATCCTGTAACAAAGATAACTCCCAAAGTCTCATCTCTGTGATCGGCAGGGGATGGTTCTACAACTCTCTTAGGCTGATTTCTTTGGTACATCTTGATCTAACACATTCTGTAAGGTAAGCGATTACTTGATTCTGTAAATGAAGGAAACCTAGGCCCTAACTCCAGTCACCGGGAGAGCGCCAAGTGCGAACCAGGCATGGGGCAGTAAAGATGGCGACACAAAGCAGCACCCATGCACTGAACTCCCAGAATTCTCCCCTGCCGAAACTCTAAGAGGTGAAACTTTGTTTGGAGGCTTGTGGACACAGTTCGGGAAAGGGAGGAGTGTCCGATTCTGAGAGATATGAAGATGGGGACTCTGAATGAGGACTGTAGAAC
>NW_011494733.1:15419-16663 GCF_000754665.1 Bison bison bison
ACTTCTATCCACTCTCCACCAAAACTCTCTTACCATCAATATTGCCACATAGCATATAACCAAAATAAGAGAGATAAAGGAGAGAAAGTGATAATGCTCAGTAACCATATGATTATCTGCATCTGCAAATTCAGACACCCTCAAGTCATCAAGGGCTTACAAGATTATCAGGTGCTATCCTTCTATGTAGAAAGTAAATAATTTTTTTAATTAAAAATATTTATTTTTATTTATTTTTGGCTGCTCTGAGTCTTAGCTGTAACACTCAGGATCTTTGTTGCCACAGGCAGGCTCTTTAGTTGTGGCATGTGAAAGTTTTAGTTGTGGCACATGAACTCTTAGTTCTGGAATGTGGGATCCAATTATCTGACCAGGGATCGAACCTGGGCCCCCTGCATTGGGAGTACAGAGTCTTAACCACTGGACCAACAGGAGGGTCCTGAAAGTAAAGATTTTAGAACCACCCTAAATCTGGTGGCTCAGAAAGTAAAGAATCCACCTGCAATGTGGGAGTCCTGGGTTTGGTACATCCCCTGGAGGAGAGCAACTCACTCCAGGATTCTTGCCTGGAGAATACCCATGGACAGAGGAGCCTGGCAGGCTACAGTCCATGGGGTTGCAAAGAGTAAGACATGACTGAGCAACTAAGCAGACACCCAAAATCTGGCTGAAGAGAAGGAATATATCAGCTCTTTTTCTCTGACAGCATAACATCTGTCCTGAGTTCCTTGATTTCTGCTGCATTTTCCTAATCTTACATCACTTTGGGGACTGAGACCCGTTTTCTCCAAGATTTGCTAGAGGGTAACTGCTCAAGTGTTCGTAGGAATATGCATTTCCCAGGAAGCCTTTAATCAAGTGACAGAAGCTGATATCAGAACTCCATGAAAGAAGACTGCAGAGACAGTGACTCCTGATTATAGTGGTCACCCAAAGAGGTATCTTACATCAGTAGAAGGAGCAGTCCTAGGCTGTGGTAGATGTAGTGAGGATGCTGAGCAAGAGGAATACAGAAGGACTTGAGTTGCATCCCCACTGCCTGTTTTTAGAGGCCTTTATGGACTACGATCACATGAGGGTCACCCTGACTTCCAACGTGGAATTCTCAGTGAGACTAGGACCTTGATGTAAGACAAGCAGCTTCACAAAGCAGAGAGTGGAGTTACAGGGTTCGTCCCATTTCAATGTGAGGACGTGAAAGTGCACTCACAGTAGCACACACTGCATCGAAGGAGGCCCTGGAA
>NW_011494733.1:16763-17300 GCF_000754665.1 Bison bison bison
CCCAACCCTCCCAGTAATAAAAGTGACCCATCCACATCCCACCCCTGTAATATGGCTCTTGTGGGCCCCTCAGAGCTATCGGCTGAATGTGGTCTAGAATGTCTCAGGCCAAGGCATTGGTCTGGGGGGGTAGGCCCGAATTCTACCCCCAGAGGAGGTCTAGGACCTAGATAACGGCCCTGAGGGCTGATGAGCAGACGTTGACACCGCAATGGCACCACACTGAGCTGCCCCCCTATACTGGGCTCTAGGAGGCCCTGGGTAGATCTGGCCAACTGTGGTGCCCCCTGGTGTCCACTGGAGGTGGTTTTGGGGAAGTGAGAGCCTTGCTCTAACACAGTAAAACCAGTTCAACAAAGGGAGCTAGTTCCGAACATGAATCATGGTTGTGACGCTGAGTAAGGATGGCGGCCACTTCCTTAAGAAACAGGGCCACATAAAGCGCCAGCCCTGTTTTCAGGCCTGTGAGAATCTGGCGTTTTGACATGACACTTCCCGGGACATCTCAGGGAAGTGAGAGACCAGGTCAAAGTGGGG
>NW_011494733.1:17400-17783 GCF_000754665.1 Bison bison bison
AGAGGGAGAACTCTTAGACCCTGTCATGAGTCAAATGTAGACCTTGGTTACTTCTATGTCCTGGCTATTTTAAATAGTGCTGCAGTGAACATTTGAGTACAAGTGTCTTTTTCAGTTAGTTTCCTCATGATATATCCTCCATAATGGTACTGTTGGCTCCTGTGGTAGTTTTATTCCTCTTTTTTTTTAATGTGGAGTGAATTAAGTCAGAAAGAGGAAAGGCAATATCATATATTAATGCATTTACATGGAATCCAGAAAGATGGTACTGATGAACCTATTTGCAGGGCAGCCTGGAGATGCCGACATAGAGAACACACTCGTGGACACAGTGGGGGAAGGAGAGGGAGGGGCAGATTGAGAGAGTAACATTGAAAACGTAC
>NW_011494733.1:17883-18532 GCF_000754665.1 Bison bison bison
AAAAAAAAAAAAAAAAAAAAAAAAATTAACTTTGAATTGGGATCTTGGATGGGACCACAGGGACATCAACGTGCCTGCAACAGCTTCCATTCTTAGGAGACCATGTTTGGAAGATGAGGTCATCTTCACTTCCTCCTGTTGGGACAATGGGTGGTTGGTTTTTTACTATCCGACAGGTATCAGTTCAGGAGAAAGTGGAGATTCTCTGCCAGGAGCTCAGTTGAGGAACCTGAGTGAGGACTCAGAGTGTACATCCCAACCCTTGGATTTCCGCCCAGGAAATCTCAGGGATGGGCTGTGAGGTTGAACATCTGCTTTACTGTTTTATAGCAAGTCTAGGGGAGGGGAAATGTCTAGTCTGAAGGTGCATCCATCAGTTAGCAAATTGAGAATAGTGCCCAACATTTTAAGGAGCCAAGGTAAAGACCAGGAATGATGATCCCAGTGAACTCAGGGTAGAAAAGACCCTACTGAGCTCTCAGCAGTGGGTATCCCCTGGGAGGGAGGTGGACTGAGGCACTCAGACACTTTAGACCTTCACTTGCTTCTGGATCATGTGGAGGTCTGAAGTGTCTGCATCAGAGTAGCAGAGAGAAGGGTGCCCAGGCTCCACTAGGACTTGATGAGATAATACTGAAGATGAGCTGAG
>NW_011494733.1:18632-18981 GCF_000754665.1 Bison bison bison
GCAAGGGCTTTGTTCGGGGGCTGTAGGACTTGGGTTCATAGATGGAGGCATTCGGTGCTCTGTTAAACTGCACACGGAGGACCCTGAGAGAGAATCCAGGGATGGATGAATATTGAGCTATTGGGGTTCCCGTAGTATGCCGCCCTTGCCGCCGACCTCGTGCAACCTCACGTAGGACGGTGCGCAGCTCTCCTCCACTTCCGCTTGGAAGGCGAGAAGCTCCACCGGTAGCCGCAGCGACCGTTTGGCGGAGACTTAGGGTCCAGGACTCGTCTGGAAGCAAGGTGAGGACCTGAATGTGGCTGAAGGGACTTTCCCAACCCTCCCAGTAATAAAAGTGACCCATCCA
>NW_011494733.1:19081-20166 GCF_000754665.1 Bison bison bison
TGTAACACTCTAGTCCTGGTGGTACAAAACTCTGGGACCTGGGATTATCATTTTCCACAGAATTTGAGACTCGTTAACCAAATTGAGGACGATTTCCCACAAGCTTGAAGAATGTACAAAGAGAAATGGGGGGAATGAAGCATAAAGCATTGACCAGTTTAAAGTGGTTTTGCCTCCTTAAAACAGGTTGTTGATTAACCAAACCTTGAGTTATTTTTAGAGGCAGCACTATGCATGTGCCAAAATGGAGCCTATGTTTCCAGGATGACTGCAGAACCAAGAGGGTTCAGACTGTGGAACTCTCAGAGTAGCAATGTTGCCAGGGGAGAACTGTATGAAGTCCTTCAATACAGAAAATCGGGCTTCTAGCAGCATGAATAGCTTACATGAACTAATTCAAGACTAGCCAATTAGGTTCCAAGTTTGCAGTTCCCCTAAACCCTTTCATTTTACCTCAAACTCTGGATTGAGGAGACAGATTTGAGAGCCCCACTTTTGTCTTCTTGCTACTCCACCTTGGATTAAAGTTTTTCTCTCAAGCCCGTTCCATAGTATTGGCTTCTATGTGCATCAGGCAGTGAGCCCTTGCTGGGGAACACTAGTGACTGATAGGCCTGGAGTTAGATTCCTCTCTGAATTCCTCTAGATCCGACGCTGTTATTCTCCTCTTGCCCTAAAACAGAGCTTGTGTTCCTTAACACTCAAATGTATCTTGGGATAAAAGTAAGGACCCTGGATATATTCCAATACACTTCTTTAGTCACAAAGCCTTGAAGGCTACATCAATAAATGACAGGAATAAAGAGAAACAGATGATAGGGACAGGAAGATCGTCCTCTGCGCAGTGTCAGATAACCTCATTCAGAATAGCACAAAACCATCTTAGATGGTTTTTTTCCTTTAGAATTGTACTCATCTCTGATATGGTGACTTGGGTTCTAGATCACTGCAATAAAGTGAAAATTGCCATAGAATAAATCATTAGGAATTTGGGGGATTCCCAGTGCTTATAAAACTTGTTAAGCCTATTGTACACTTACTAGAAGATGTCTAAAAAATGCACATAGCTTAATTTACAAATGTAA
>NW_011494733.1:20266-21802 GCF_000754665.1 Bison bison bison
GGCACCCATGCACTCAATTCCCGGACTTCCCCTGCCGAAACTCTAAGAGGTGAAACTTTGTTTGGAGGCTTGTGGACACAGGTTCAGGAAATGGAGGAGTGTCAGACTCTGAGAGATACGAAGATGGGGACTCTGAGGACTGTAGAACACCCCGCCAGTCTTCTTCCTCCCGCCAACCCACCCCTTCTGTCAGCTATCAGAGATCCTGGGTATCACAGCTTTGAGAGGTGAGGAAGAGAGGGCCCAAGCCAGCGGATGTCCCAGTGTTCCTCCAACAATTCTTCCCACACCTAATGAAGCTGAGCCAAATTCTGTACTTTGTGGCTGAAGATAGCATTCAGTGTTCTATAAGTAGTATAGAATTGGGCTTCCCAGAGGGTGCACAGTGTATAATTCCTTGGGGTTTGTGTTCTGTATGAGGAATTTAGCGATAAATCTGTGTTTTTATGTTCTTGCTACTTTTCAAAGGTTGCTTCTCAAAGCTTATAATCTAAGTGTACCAATGACATGAGTCACACTTACTGTTGTTTATCGGTCTTAAGGATAAGAGTTTCTCTGTTGTGTTAAACAAATGGTAAAGCTTCCATCTTATTTAATAAGCTGGTGCAAGATAACATGGCATTACAATATGTTATTTCCTTGACAATATGAAAAAATTAAGCAGTGCAATATGTGGGATCAAGAAATAGAGGGAAAGTAAGATGGATGGTATTTTGTTTCCTCATCTTTTCTAGTTGTGTTTTACAAAATTATAAGTGACTGTGTATGCTTCGTTAATTCAAAAATGTAAAATTAAATTCTAAGAAATTCATCCTCATGCTCACAGGCTCATTTATTCCCTAAACAGCAATTGAGCCTCTGCTCATAGAAGACTCCATGCTAGTACTTGGAGAGCTGAGGAAAAGATCTAGCCACTGACCATAAAATCATAGAGTCGAGAAGTAGCTGTCATGTAAAGGAAATGGTGACATGACAGCAGTCAAATGTGAATTCCCTGACGCAAGGTAGTGGTGGGCCTTGGGAAAGTATAAGTCTTTCGGTGGGAAGTAATTATAAGTTGTGTGCATGGCGGGCTGGATGAGGCTGTGGTAATCGTGACCAGGGACCAGGTTCTCACATGGTGGGCTGCATAGTTAAAGACAAAGCCTGGGATGGGAAACTGCCCTTAACAGTTACAGGCACACTTCACTCTGTTGCCCGTTGCTTTATTGTATTTCACAGGTACTGCTTTTCTTTTCTTTGTTCTTTTTCTTTACCAAATTAAAAGTTTGTGTTAGTCAACCTTGCTTCCAGCTTTCGGCTCCATGTTTCCAACACCGTTTGCTCACTTCATGTCTGTGTGTCACGTTTTGATACCTCTTGCAATGTTCACACCCTCAACAGCAAAAATGATGGGCTCAATGAAGGCTCAGATAGTGGTTAGCATCTTTTTTGTTTTAGCAAAGAGGTGTTTCTATTTAAGACATCAGGGATTGGGGGCAAGAGGAGAAGGGGACGACAGAGGATGAGATGGCTGGATGGCATCACTGACTCGAT
>NW_011494733.1:21902-22374 GCF_000754665.1 Bison bison bison
CTTTTAATTTTGTGACTGTGGTCACCATCTGCAGTGATTTTGGAGCCCCCAAAAATGAAGTCTGTCACTGTTTCCATTGCTTCCTCATCCATTTAGTTGGTTTTAAAAAAAAGACAATTTATTGATGTATGATTGACATACAAAAACCTATACATACTTAATTTATTGATGAATTTGGAGATAAGTCTACTCCTGTGAAATGACCACCACAGTTTATGCCATAAGCATATCCATTACCTCCAAAATTTCCCTCTCATCCTTTTTTAAGTTTATTTTTAATCGGAGTATAGTTGCTTTACAATATTGTGTTGGTTTCTGCCATACATCAACATGAATAGTCCATAGGTATACATATGTCCCCTCCCCCTTGAACATCCCCCCACCTCCCACTCCTTCCTACCCATCTAGGTTATCACAGAGCACCAGTTTGAGCTCCCTGCATCACACAGCAAATCCCCATTGGCTGTCGATG
>NW_011494733.1:22474-24482 GCF_000754665.1 Bison bison bison
TGTTGGGTCATGTGGTAGTTTTATTCCTAATTTTTAAGGAAACTTCATACTCTTCTCCATAGAAAGAAAGTGAACTTGTTGAGTCGTATCCGACTCTTTGCGATCCCATAGACTGTAGTCTACCAGGCTTCTCTGTCTATGGAAGTTTCCAGGCAAGAGTACTGGAGTGGGTTTCCATTTCCTTCTTCAGGGGATCATCCTGACCCAGGGATCGAACCAAGGTCTCCTGCATTGCAGGCAGATGCTTCACCCTCTGAGCCACCAAGGAAGCCCATAGAGGCTGTATCAATTTACATTCCCACCAACAATGAAAGAGAGTTCCCTTTTCTCCACACCCTCTCAAGAATTTATTGTTTATAGACTTTTTGATGATGGCCATTTTGACAGATGCCTTCTCACCCTTTATGTTTTGTATTTGTGATAAGAACACTTACCATAAGATTTGACCTCTTAGAGAGTGTACAATATAGTATTTTAACTATAAGCTCTATATTATATAGTAGATCCCTAGAACTTATTCATTTTGTATAATTAAACTTTGTAACTTTTGATTAATAACGAGCATTGGAATACTGCCTGCTGTATCAGTGAATAAACACTGTCAGTTATCGACAGTTGCAGCCACCACGGATGGTGAACCCTGAGGGAACACAGGATGTAAAAATACAGGATACAGGCCCCAGATATGTGAAGTTCAAATCAAAGGAATGATTTCAGTGAGCCCCGATTCTTGCATCTTTCCATATATGGAAAAGGGCTAAATTCCTTAACCAGGGTTATCTGGTTTTCCTTCATTTATCATAATCTTTTGATATTCAGACTACCTGCCCTTTGTTGCAAAACTTCTATGTAACCTGGCTCCTCCCCTCCCTTCTTTGGAGCAGTTCTCTCAGGGTTACTCGAGACGGGGCCTCCTGGGTTGAAGTCCTAAACGTTTTTACCAAAGAGATCATACCTGTCAGCTTTCAGGCTGTGAATTTTTTTTTCTTTTGATTTATTTATTTTAATTGGAGGCTATTTACAATATTGTAGTGGCTTTTGCCATACATTGACATGAATCAGCCATGGGTGTACATTGTTCCCTTTCCTGACCCCCCTCCCACCTCCCTCCCCATCCCATCTCTCAGGGTCATCCCAGTACACCAGCCCTGAACACCCTGTCTCATGCAGAGACTGTGAATGTTTTTTAAGTCTACAGTTCCTTCTCATTCACCCTCCCATAGACCATGGTAACCATTACTCTGCTCTCTGTTTTTTCGACTTTGACCAATTTAGATTCTTCATATAAATGACATGCAGTATTTGTCCTTCTGTGTCTGGCTTATTTCACCGTAGCAGAAGGTCCTCTAGGTTTATCCACGCTGTCATAACTGGGGAGGTTAGCTTCTTTTTAAGGCTGAATGGCATTCCATTATATGTATATTTTGCATCTTCTTTATCCATTCATCTGTCACTGGACACCTAGGATGCTTCCCTTTCTTGGCCATTGTGAGTAGTGCTGCAATGAACATGGGAGTGCAGAGCTCTCTTCGAGGTCCTGATTTCAGTTCCTTTGGATAGTAGTGGAATGTGGAAAGTATTATGTGTTATTTTTGATTTTTTGAGGAACTGCTACACTGTTTTCCCTGTAAATTGGCTGTACCAATTTATATTCATACCAGCAGTGTTGAATGTATAGTTTACTAAGAAACTTGCAAACTGTCTTTCAAAGTGGCTCTACCGTTTTGCATCACCACCACCGAGGAGTGAGAGTTCTTGTTGATTCACCTCCTTACCAGCATTTGGTGTTGTCAGTCCTTTGAATGCTGGCCATTCTGAAAGGGTTGTTGTGATAATCTGCTTGTTTTTTTAATTTGCAGTTCCCTAATGGTATATGGGGAGAAGGCAGTGGCACCCCACTCCAGTACTGTTGCCCGGAAAATCCCATGGATGGAGGAGCCTGGTAGGCTGCAGTCCATGTGGTCGCTAAGAGTCAAACATGACTGAGCAACTTCACTTTCATTTTCCA
>NW_011494733.1:24582-25488 GCF_000754665.1 Bison bison bison
GCCACCCTCACATCATTTTGGATCTCAGGAAATGTTCTCAGATCTAAAAAGAGGGGAGCCTCAGGCCCTGCCAGCGTCCAAATCAAGCAAACTGAATGAGGATTGAGGGGCCCACCCATTTTTGGATAGAGAGGTAAGAGGGCCTGGCCCTGCACTCAAGACTGCAATCCCCAGGGAAGGGTATGGGGCTGAGCCACCCAGCCCCATTAGTTTTTTAAGTTTACTTTTTTAAAGCAGTTTTAGACTGACAGCAAAATGGAGCAGAAAATATGGAGAGTTCCCATATATCTTCTTCTTGGACACATGCACAGCCTCCCCTACTGTCAATGTCCCCCAGCAGAGTAGGCCGTTTGCTACAATCTAGGAAGCTACATTGATATATCATTAGCACACAAAGTCCTGGACTAGCACATTTACTTATATTAGCTTCTTTTCTTGGTATTGTACTCTCTGTGAATATAAACAAATGGATGATGACTTGTATCCAGCCTTATGGGCTTCTCAGGTGGGTCAGTGGTAAAGAATCCATCTGCCCATGCAAGAGACGCGGGTTCAATCCCTGGATGGGAAGATCCCCTGGAGAAGACAAAGGCAACTCACCGAGTATTCTTGCCTGAGAAATCCCATAAACAGAGGAGTCTGGCGGGGTACAGTCCATTAGGTCGCCAAGAATTGGGCACGACTGAGTAACTAAATATCGACAGCACCCACCCCTTTACGTTCATACAGAGAAGTTTCCCAACAGTAAAAAGCTCTCTGTGCTCTGTTCATCCCTCCCTCCCTGCCCCCCAAACCTTGGCAACCATTGGTCTTTTTACTGTTTCTATAATTCTGCTTTTTTCTAAGAGTCATGTAGTTGGAATCATGCAGTGTGTAGCTTTTTGAGAATAATTTTTCTTTTTTAGT
>NW_011494733.1:25588-27216 GCF_000754665.1 Bison bison bison
AAGAAGGAAGTACATGTGTCCAAGAAGGAACACATGACCTCAGGATGACCCTGGAGCCAAGCTCTTCAGTCTGCAAAACTCAGAGAAGAGAAATATTGCCCTGGGCCATTTACAAAGTGAGAAGTCCTTCAATGAGGAAAACCTGGCTTCCTGTAACCTGAGTAGCTGAAACAGACTAATTGAAGACTAGCCAATTACCTTTCAAGTTAGAAATTCCCCTGACCCCCTTAGATTGCACCCAGGCTCCTGGATTGAAGAGAGATTTGATACCTTGCCTCCTGCATTGATTGGCCTTGCAGTAAAGTTCTTTTCTCTAAAGCTCTTGCCATAAGTGTGGACTTCTCTGAGCATCGGGTAGTGAGCCCATGTTCCGTTAGTCTGGGCAGCCTTGTTGAGGTTTAGGACTTGTGACCATCTGCTTGATGCACTGTAGCCCCTGGTGGGCCCTCAACACCAACCCTGAGTGGTCACCTATACTGAGTTTGTCTAGAGAGTTGGCTCTCGGGTTCCTGTTTGCTAGCCATGGCACTCTGGGCTCCTCTGGCTTCTGGGGCTCCTTTCACTTTTAAGGAAGGAAACAGCTCCTGGATCAGACATCTTTGGGGTGAGTAAACTCCTTAAAATATGCCTGTAACTAAATGTGCTATATGAAGTTAGAATGTGCCTGTAGTCTAATAATCTCATCAGGACTGTGTGTTAGAGAGGATGAGACGGTTGGATGGCATCACTGACTCAATGGGCATGAGTTTGAGCAAACCCGAGGAGAAAGTGAAGGACAGGGAAGCCTGGTATGCTGCAGTCCATTGGGTTGCACAGAGTCAGACGTGACGAATTGATTGAAGAACGACAACACCACTGTGGGTTAGAGTCCCACCTAGGAGAGTTTCTTCTGTCTGATTAGAATCCTAAGGCTACAGTCGTGGGATAAGACCCACCCTAAGAGGACAATATCAGAGGTTATAGCTACTGAGGTGCTCAAATGATTGGGTTAGAGCTCTGAACACTGGCTTAAGATTCCAGGCCTTTGGATTTAATTGCCTGTGTTTGTCTGTGTCTGACTGTTTTATGTGTTGGGATTGGCTAGTAGGAGTTGGCTATGGGATGAATGTGGCGAGACTGTATTCAAGCTGTAATTAATGAGGGTCCTCTGAATCGGGAGATAAAACACCTTGCTCCTGGACTGGAAACTTTGCTTTATGGAGGTGATGGGGGTTTTCCCCTTTGCCTAAGGTGACAGCACAGAGGTATTATTACAGATGGATATTCTTTTAAAAAAAAAATTTTATTGGAGGTTTGTTGATTTACAATCTTGTGTTACTTTCAGGTGTAAAGCAAAGTGATTCAGTTACACATATATTCAATCTTTTCCAGATTCTTTTCCCATATTGGCTATTACAGAATATTGAGTATAGGAGGTCCTGTTCAGTTATCTATTTTCTATAATGGTTGTATGTGTATGTTCATCTCAAGCTTCTAATGTATCCCTGCCCACAAAGTTCTGCTAGGTAACCATGAATCTGTTTCAAATTGTGAGTCTGTTTCTGTTTTGTAAATAAGTCCATTTGTGTCATTTTATTTTATTTTATTTTATTTTTATTTTTAAATTTTATTTTATTTTTAAACTCTAC
>NW_011494733.1:27316-29128 GCF_000754665.1 Bison bison bison
TAGTATAGTATAAACATAAATTTTATGAAAGCACTGGAAACCAAAAAATTTGTATGACTCAATTGTGATATGGACTTTCCTTTGGGGGTTGAGACCCAAACCTGCAGTATTTTCTGAGTCTGCCTGTGCTTTGGGATTGTGAGTAAATCAGAGAGAAATCATGAGAAGCTGGCATGGAATGTGTCCTGTGCTGTTATTCCAGTACAGGGAAACCCTGTGCAGATTAGATGGTTTATTCATGTTTTCTCCTATCTGTGGAGTTTCCCAGAAATCAGGGTGGCACTCCCTTGAGGTGGGATGATGCCTTGAAGCTGCTAGACTGGCACACTCTGCCCTTGGTGGGGGATCTAGAGCCCACGCAACTAAAATAATAATAATAATTGAAATCAAGTTATCTTGACCATAATTTGGCAAACAATAGGGAAGGAATAGACACTTTTGGGTGGTTAAATGAATGAAAGTGGGAGTGGTTTATGAAAAAGGTCAAGTGAGAGATAGGTAAGATTGGGGCCCTTAAAACATTTTGGAGCTTTCTGTTACATCCACTGAGGATGTCTACATCATGGTGACCTTCAGTGGCATACTCCTAACTGGGATATGCTAGTTTTCCTTGCTAACCAGTATTTTTCTGATTTATTTATTGATGAGTTTGGAGATAAGTCTACTCCTGTGAAATGACCACCACAGTTTATGCCATAAACATATCCATTACCTCCAAAATTTCCCTCTCATCCTTTTTTAAGTTTATTTTTAATCAGAGTGTAGTTGCTTTACACTACTGTGTTGGTTTCTGCCATACATCAACATGAATCGGCCATAGGTATACATATGTCCCCTCCCCCTTGAACATCCCCCCACCTCCCACTTCTTCCCACCCGTCTAGGTTTTCACAGAGCACCAGTTTGAGCTCCCTGCATCACACAGGAAATCCCCATTGGCTGTCGATGTTCCATATGGTAATGTGTATGTTTCAGTATTACTCTCGGTTTGTCCCTCCCTCTCATCCACCCCTGTGTCACCAAGTCTGTCCTCTATGTCTGCATCTCCATCCTGCCCTGCAAATACATTCATCAATGCTGTCTCCTAGATTCCATGTATATGTGTCAGGATACGATGTTTATATTTCTCCTTCTGACTTTCTTCACTCTGTATAATAGGCCCTAGGTTCACCCACTACATTGGAACTCACTCAAATATGGTCTTTTTATGGCTGAGTAGTACTTCATTGTATATAGAAACCAGAGCTCCTTTATCCATTCAGCGATGGACATCTGGGTTGCTTCTGTGGCCTATCTGTTGTAAATAGTGCTGCAATGAAAATTGGAGTACATGTGTCTTATTCAGTTATGGTTTCCTAAGGGTTTATGCCCAGTAGTGGGATGGTTGGGTCATGTGGTAGTTTTAGTCCGAATTTTTAAGGCAACTTCATACTCTTCTCCATAGAGGCTGTATCAATTTAAATTCCCACCAACAATGCAAGAGAGTTCCCTTTTCTCCACACCCTCTCCAGCATTTATTGTTTATAGACTTTTTGATGATGGCCATTTTGACAGATGCCTTCTCACACTTTATGTTTTGTGTCTGGGATAAGAACACTTGCCATAAGATTTGACCTCTTAGAGAGTATACAATATAGTATTTTTAACTATATTTTTAACTATTTTTAACTCTAAGTATTTTTAACTATAATATATATATATATATACATTATATATATAATATAATAACTGCTATGTTATATAGTAGATCCTAGAACTTATTCATTTTGTATAATTAAACTTTGTAACGTTTGATTAATACTGAGAATTGGAA
>NW_011494733.1:29228-30649 GCF_000754665.1 Bison bison bison
AAAGTATTATGTGTTATTTTTGATTTTTTGAGGAACTGCTACACTGTTTTCCCTGTAAATTGGCTGTACAAATTTATATTCCTACCAGCAGTGTTGAATATGTACAGTTTACTAAGAAACTTGCAAACTGTCTTCCAAAGTGGCTCTACCATTTTGCATCACCACCACCGAGGAATGAGAGTTCTTGTTGATTCACATCCTTACCAGCATTTGGTGTTGTCAGTCCTTTGAATGCTGGCCATTCTGAAAGGCATGTCGTGGTATCTGCTTGCTTTTTAATTTGCAGTTCCCTAATGGTATATGATGTGGAGCATCTTTCCATATGCTTGTTTGCCATCTCTGTATCTTCTTGGGCAAGGTATCTATTCCTATCTTTTGTCCATTTTTTATTAGATGTTAGTTTTCTTCTTATTAATATTAAGAGGTCTTTGTATATTTTAGATTAGAGCCTTCATCAGATATGTCTTTTGCAAGTATTTTCTCCCAGACTATGGCTCATCTTCTAGTTCTCTTGGTGTATTTTTATAGAGCAGAAGTTGAAGGGAATAAAATCTACCTTATCAATTATTTCTTTCATGGATCCCCATCACTTTTTTCTGTGATGATATTTTGTGGATTGGTTTGCTCTGTGGCACATGGGATCTTAATTCCCCATCCAGGGTTTGAACTCACAGCCCTTGCACTGGAGGCACAGTGTTTGTAAAATTTTAGCTTTTTTATTTTGTGTTGGGGTATAGCAAATTAACACTATTGTGACAGTTTTCAGGTGAACAGTGAAGGGACTCAGCCATACATATACACGTATCCACTCTCCCCCAAACTTCCATCAGTACTGCCACATAATACTAAGCAGAGTTCCCTGTGTTATACGGTACATCCTTGTTGCTTATTCATTTTAAATATAGCAGTGTGTACATGTCCATCGGAAATCCCCTAACTATCCCTGTCCCACATCCTTCCCCAGCGACAACCATAAATTTGTTCTCTGAGACTGTAAGTCTATTTTGTAGTTAAATTCATTTGTATCATCTCTTTTTAAATTATACATCTAAGATATGTCATATAATATTTCTCCTTCTCTGTCTGAGTCACTTCAATCAGTAATGATCTCTAGGTCCATCATGTTGTAGATTGGCGGTTGCCACAAGAGGGGGTTGGAGGATGGATGAAATGGGGGTAAGTGACCAAATGGAATAAACATTCACAACTTTCACTTACAAAATAAAATAGCCCTAGTGTTATTGCCTGGAGAATCCCAGGGATGGGGGAGCCTGGTGGGCTGCCGTCTATGGGGTCGCACATATTCGGATAGACTGAAGCGACGTAGGAGCAGCAGCAGCAGCAGGGATATAATGTACAGCATGGTGACTGTAGTTAATCATTGCTGTTGCTAGTGGCAAAGTGGTTTCCTACTCTCTGCA
>NW_011494733.1:31018-32281 GCF_000754665.1 Bison bison bison
TGTATGGGTTGCCATTCTTTTCCATAATTGTGATTTGTCCATGAAATGTATCATCCCCAACTGGACCTGCAGAATATTGTCCTGGAGGGTCACTGGCCCCATCACTAAGTTCCTTAGTAATCCATTTCAGCGCCACAGTCTGTGCTTTTTTCTGACTCCTCGCTGTCTCAGTGTGTGCTCAAAGGTCTGGCCAAAACTCCTGATTATCTGGTGGCTGGGAAGGACTATCTCTTCATGTCACACTGGCTGTGCCAGTCACAGGTGCCTTCGTAATAACCAGGGAGGTTGGACTGGGGTGGGGTCACTGGGAGAGAGTAGACGAGGCTGGAGGGGAAGGGGCGATGAGCAGTGGAAACCCTTAGACTCAGAAAAGCATCAAGTACCTGACGGAGACCATCCAAATTAGTGGGTTCTTTTTTTTTTTTTAGATACACAACCAGGCGTGGGATTGCTGGGTCATGTGTTAGTTCTGGTTTTAGATTTTGAGGACCCTCCTTACTGTTATCCATGGTAGCTGCACCAATTGACATTCCCACCAACAGTGTGCAAATCTTGTCCACATGCTCACCAACATTTGTTAATTCTGTTCCTTTTGAATGATAGCCCTTCTGATAGGTATAAGATAATACCTCATTGTGGTTTAAATTTGCATTCATATGATGATTAATGATGTTGAACATCGTTTCATGTGCCTCTCAGCTATTTGTATGTCTTCTTTGGAAAAATGTGTATTTAAGTCTTCCGCCCATCTTTTTCTTGATTTTTTTTAAACTGTTATATCAACTGTTTATATATTTTGGATATTAACCCTTTATTGCTTACATCATTGGCAAGTATTTTATCCCATATAATAGGTTGGCTTTTCATTATGTTGATGGTTTCCTTTGCTGTACAAAAGCTTTTAACTTTAATTACAACCCATTTATTTATTTTTGCTTTTATTTCCCTAGCTTTAGGAGACAGATCCAAAAAAATATTGTTATGATTTATGTCAAAGATTGTTCTGCTCATATTATCTTCTAAGAGTTTTATGGTTTCCACTCTTATAGCTAGGTCTTTAATCCCTTTTCAGTTTACTTTTGTATATAGTGTTAGAGAATATACTGATCTCATTCTTTGAGAGCTACATGTCAAAGAATGAGATTGGAGTGTAAATACAGTTTGGTAATGTCAGAAAATTAAATGTGCTTTTATATTTGAGCCAGTAATTCAGTGTTTTCAGAAATTAATTCTGAAGAGACATCCACAACCATATGAAAATAT
>NW_011494733.1:32381-33216 GCF_000754665.1 Bison bison bison
TATAGTTGTTGTGGGCTTCCCTGGTGGCTCAGATGGCAAAGAATCTGCCTGCAATGTAGGAGACCTGGGTTTGATCACTTAGTCAGGAAGATCTCCTGGAGAAGGGAATGGTTACCCACTCCAGTGGGTAATTCTTACTTGGAGAATTCCATCGATAGAGGAGCCTGGCGGGCTACTGTCCTTAGGGTCAAAAAGAGTTGAACAAGACTGAGGAACTAACATTTTCACTTCATTTTCATAGATGATGTACAATATTTTATGTTTCAGGGACACAACAAAGTGATTCACAATTTGTAAATGTTATGTTCCATTTATAGTTATTATAAAATATTGGTATATCCCCTTTGTTTTGCAATATATCCTTGTAGCTTATCTATTTTATACATATTAGTTTGCACCTCTTAATCTTCTATCCCTGCCCTTACCCTCCCCCTTGCTGCTCTCCCCGGTAACCACTGCTAGCTTGTTCTCTGTATCTGTGAGTCTGCTTCATCTCCCTAGTCTGTTTTATTTTTTAATTCTCCATATAAACGGTATTATACAGCATTTGTCTTCCTCTCTCTCACATATTTCAGTTAACATAATGCCTTCCAATCGATCCATGTTCTTGAAAATGGCAAAAGTTCATTCTTTTTTATAACTGAGTAATATTCCATTGTATGTGTGTGGATCTTTTAGAATTAGTGGGTTTTTTTTTTTTTTCATTTGTAGCAGTAATTTAAAGTAAGTTGAGCGCCGAAGAATTGATACTTTTGAACTGTGTTGTTGGAGAAGACTCTTGAGAGTCCCTTGGACTGCAAGGAGATCCAACCAGTCCATTCTAAAGGAGATCAGT
>NW_011494734.1:0-653 GCF_000754665.1 Bison bison bison
AAGAGAAGAGGGAGGAGGGAGTTAGAGGTGACCCAAATGAGATGAGGTGAATCAATAGTGGAGAGAGTGGGCTAGCCAGTAGTCACTTCCTTATGTGCACTCCACAACTGGACCACTCAGAGATGTTCACGGGGTTATACAGAAAAGAGAAGAAGGAGGAAGGCAACAGAGGTAGCCAGAAGGATAAAAGGGGGGAATGAAAAGGAGGGAGACAGATCCAGCCAGTAATCAGTTCCCTAAGTGTTCTCCACCGTCTGGAATACACAGAAATTCACAGAGTTGGGTAGAGTAGAGAGGGGTTAGGGAGGAGACACAGGCGACCTGGTGGAGAAAAAGGAGGGTCCAAAGGGAGAGAGAGCAGTCAAGCCAGTAATCTCACTCCCTAGTGAAAAATGGGTCCTGAAGATTGGGTCCTTAAAGGTACAAAATTGGTAACAAATACATAAAAGCAAAAATTAAAAATCTAGAGTAGAGTTTGGAATTTCAAAAATACGACGTTAAAGAAAAGAAGAAGGAAAAGAAAGAGAGAAAAAACGAACAAACAAAAACAAACAAGGTCGCGAAAATTATAAAGAAAGTACAGGTACAAAATTGATAACTAATACCAGAAAGCGAAAATTAAAAATCTAGAGTAGAGTTTGGAATTTCAAAAA
>NW_011494734.1:2485-2585 GCF_000754665.1 Bison bison bison
CCATATTTTGCCTGCTGAGCTGCGTGATTCCTGCTTGCTCAGCTCCATATTTATTGCCTGCTGAGCTGCGTGATTCGTGCCTGCTCAGCTCCTTGATTAC
>NW_011494734.1:2802-39231 GCF_000754665.1 Bison bison bison
AAATTTGTTTTATTTATTTTTTCTCCCTGTTATGTTGCCCTCTGTGCTTCCAAAGCTCGGCACAGATTCGGCAGTGAGAAGGTTTCCTGATGTTTGGAAACTTCTCTTTTTAAGATTCCCTTCCCGGGACGGAACTCCGTCCCTCCCTCTATTGTCTTCTTTTTTTTTGTTTTTAATATTTTTTCCTACCTCCTTTCGAAGAGTTGGGTTGCTTTTCTGGGTGCCTGATGTCCTCTGCCGGCATTCAGAAGTTGTTTTGTGGAATTTACTCGACGTTTAAATGCTCTTTTGCTGAATTTGTGGGGGAGAAAGTGTTCTCCCCGTCCTACTCCTCCGCCATCTTGGCTCCTCCCCAAAAATTAACATTTAATTTTAATTTAATGTTGGTTACTTATGTTTATGAAAGGATTAACAAGATAATAGATAGTTATGGAGCCATTGGCCGTATTATGAATATCTTGACGTCGTTGTTCAGAATGGCATTTGGGCTAGGTATATCCTTCACAGGAGAACAACCAAAAAGGCTTATTAGTACAACTTTTTGACAGAAGGTGATAGGATGGAAAGATAGTTTATACGGCTTTTGTATGCTTTGAAATTTAATAGTCAATTCTTTGAAATTTAATAGTCTTAATTCTTTGAAATATGCAGGTAACATGGATCTTCATAAAGGACCCTCACCACTCTTTTCCTAAAGTCATCCATTATAGACCTAATTGAAACTTAGAAGTAAGTTTCAGAACAATAGAAATAGGCTGCCCAGAAGAAGTCCTCAGAAAATTAAATTTGCTCTTTTCTACTCCTTTAATGATTGTGGATTTGTTCTAATTTCATTGTTGAGTCTATCAGAATATCAGCAGGACAAATAGCACACACATGAAAAGCAGTTCAGACAAGGGCAATATTAAAAACAAACCAAAGAAATTTTTTGCCTTTTAGAAGTAATACTGCAGTACTGCAATTCAGATGTTAGAAAGTAAAAGCATTTATTTAAATTGGTGGCAATCTGTTGAACTAGATATGCTAACTCCAGAAAACAGATACAAGGCAAGTAGCAATATTTTATATATATTTATTTTAAATCTGTTTCAAAAGATGTGACTGAAGTTCTACATGCAAATTTCTTTTCTGATTGTTCAAATCAGAACAGGAAGCACATTAGCATAAAATTAAGGTGAAAGGAACAGGGTCTTTCTCATTTTACTATCTCTTTCCTCCCTTTTGTCTGCCAACAAGAGGCACTGATTTAAAATTTAGTAAGATCTCTCCCTAATTTCAAGAACTGTGATTTAGCAAGTGTTTACTGTAGTTTTATGTGCTATATTAAGCCATATATATATATATATATATATACACACACACACATACACATAGTTAATTTCATCCTCACAGCAGTCCCTAGAGTAACTCTCTCCATTTGACAGATGAGGAAGCTGAAATGAAGACAGATTAAATAGCTGGTGCAGAATTGTGAAAGGTGGTGTCACACCCAACGCCCCTGCTCTTTTCCAATCCACTCCGCTCCCCCACTTCCCTGTGTGTGGTTGCTGTGTAAAGATTGTCATAGAGAGGAAACAAATGAAACTAGAATTGTTTATCAATCATTCAAAATACAGCTAGATTAACACGAAACAACAAATAGTGAAATGTTACACATTGTAGAAAAAGTAGTAAAATCTTATCTAGTATCAGTTACACTAATAATTGGAGAAGGAAATGGTAACCCACTCCAGTATTCTTGCCTGAAGAATCCCATGGACCTGGCGGGCTATGGTCCATAGGGTCACAAGGAGTCAGACACGACTGAAGCAACTTAGCATGCACGCACTAATAATTGTAAGGATTCAAGTAGTTGCAGGGTACAGACAAAGCAGGAAGTGGTCTGGAACCTCCAATTTGCACCCCAGGTCTTTTCTTGCTGCACCAGTATGTATATCCTGGGCCAAGATAAACAGGTGTGTAAGTGATGTGTGCAGTTTGCATCACTTAGAAAAATCTCCATTGTGTGCTAGAGAGTTCCATAGTTTATGTGACATTTTCTATCCCATAAATCTATAGATTCCAAGTCTGTTCACTATAAGCAGTCCTGGGTAGTCCAGGTACATCCTCCTATAAGTATTCTATAGATAAGGACTTTTCTGTTAGTAAATACCATTTGTTTTTTTTTTTTTAATTGAAGTATGGTTGTTTAAACTGTGTTAGTTTCAGGTGTACAGCAAAGTGATTCACTTGTACATACGTATGTATCTTTTTTTTTCTAAGTAAATACCGTTTGTCATCAGAGGTCTGTCATTAGCGTGTTGACAAGGAGATTTTTTTCTTCATCCCCTTCTAGTCCACTCCACAATTCATACACAATAACAGAAGAGAATGGATTGCAAACCTTCTCTTTATCCTTTTTCTACCTGCAAGCTTAGAGGAAGAAAAGGTAGCTACTATTCTCATTTCAAAATCAACTACAGGCTTAGAATACGTCAGGCAAAGAAAAGGAAAAGGGTAGGCTCTGGCTTATTGCCACCTGCAGATTCCTTCCTCATCAGACCAGTCAGAGTGAGATCCCAGGTCGTGCTGACCAACTTCTTTTCTCAAATGGATTTGATGTTGTTAAGCCGGCATTGGCATAAAGGGATGTGATCACCCCTGCCATTTGGTTCTTTTCTGAATCCTCAATGTCCACAAGTAATTATACTAAGATTTAGAAAGTGCTTATTTGTCAGGTACTCCTCCAAGCTCTTTTTACAATAGCTCATTTAGTATTCAGAACAACCCTATGGGGAAGATGCTATTATACCTCTTTTATAGCCAAGGAGACTGAGGCACAAAGCAGTAAGATAACTTGCTTGCATTAAGGTCACATAGTCAATCAGAGGTAGAGTGAGAATTGGAACCCAGGTGGTCTGGCTCTAGAGTCCATGCTTTTGAGCACTGTGCTCTTGCTTTCTCTATGAGGACAGCTCTGTGTGCCCCTCCTCCAATAAAACCTTTCTGGGATGCTCCAGGCAGCAGTGTTTGTAAGCACTACAAACAGTGTTTACTCATAAAAACACCATCTCATGTTGGTTTTAGTATCTTAGGGTCATTTTTTACAACTCTTTTCTATTCCCATCATAGTCAAACACGAGGCAAAGTGTCCTATTCGTGGCGTCACCTCTTTTCGTCTAGGAATCTTTTTCTTTTTTTTTTAACCACTTGACCTGCTGGTTGATTCATTTCTTTTATGTAGAAAAAGTGATTTAAAATATAAATCTCTCTTGCTTATTAGATAGAGACATTTTAAAAAGTACAACTTACAGTAGAGATGGAAGAGTTAAATGAATCCCTTTATCTCCTCTAAATGTGGCACTGTATTTCTCCATTACATCAGTGAAAGAGAATTGTGTGATACACAGTGTGTGAACTGTGTATCACACAAAAGTTTATTTTTTCTTTGAAACCTGTTTGAGGGCATTACTGTGAACAGTAGGTGGAGAATCATAGTTATACCAAAAATGGTTAACCATCAGACATAGTAGCTTTCATATTTTATCCATGTAAAAACAATGCTCTTAATTAGAATTTCTCTTTTGCTTTTTAAGAAACACATACAGCTTCAGGAATAAGAAGAGGAAATTGCAGCTGATGAGTTTTTCAGGATCTCTAGCAGAGGAATTTCTGTGTGGATTTTTTTAAAGGATTCTGTAGAAGGAACATTGTTAAGCATTTCATAGAATTTCTTAGGAGTCTCTATATTCTGAGCAAAACATGATTGTGCCTCAATCCGAGGACAGGGAACTCTGAAATGAAACACAGCTGGCCTGATATTTTTAAGAAAATTGTAAGGGAGACACTATGTGCAATCAATTAAATTGTTCTTTTCCCCTTTTCAGAAGACAAACAAATTGTAAAAGCAGAGTTGCTGCTGAGAATGTAAATTGGCTAGAGTATCTGTTTATGCTGTTAGATTTATGCACAAACTGTAAATGGCACAAACAAAGTCTTATTGACCTTAGTAGCTAAGCAGTGATCCAAAACAGGCTTGTTGCATACAGTTTCATGCTACCAACCAGCAGCCTTTACATTTCAATTTTGAGGGTTGAATTCTCTTACTGATTTAAAAAGAACTTTGACAAGTTCATATAATGTTGCTGTCTAAAAATTTTTATTCACCATTTCAAATGAGTGTATTTCCAATGTTTAATAATGGCATTGCCCAGGATGTGTTTGGATTTAATGGTTGTTAGCATTCACTCATGAGTCAGCCTGAAAAGAAAACAGATTGCCCCATATCATGATATCACTAGTAAATGTTAACTCCGGTTAGCATATATTTGAGATCATGATGAAAAACAATGAGTGCAGAAATTGATTTAAGAGCATAAATTTTTATTCATCAACTAGTGTCAGTTTGAGCAGAGCCAAGAAATTGGAAATTGAAGTAGAAAAGTGGGAGAATAAATTCTTACTCCTACATCAAGGACAGTTGCTCACTCATACAATTATGTAATTTAACTGTTCAACAGCAAATACTTAAGCATGTTCTGCTTAAGTATGCTAGGTACTAACAACAAAATAGTTAAGATTCAATTTCTGTCTTGAGAGCTTGGTTAAATGGCCATCACTCTTAACTATTCTATAATGATGCTTGATATTTTTTTCTTAATACCAAAGTGGTAGATGGATTCTCTATCCCCAAACACTGTTTTGAAACTCCTACTAAAAAAATAATAAATTATAGTATTAGATTGGAGGTATTTTGACTCATTGTTTCTTTCCTTCTCACTTCTTCCAGAATTTTTGAAAATTAAGAAAATTATGTAAAATTAAGAAATTTTTGAAAATTAAGAAAATTATGTAAAATTAAGAAATTTTGAACATTATATAAAATTAAGAAAATTGTATAAAAATATGGAAGACAGTTGTGAAAAATTAATAAAGCAGAGCTATCTGTCACCCCAACCCCAATATAGTATTTCCCTAATTTCCAGTTCTTGGCTACCTAAGTACAGATATTTCCATATGCTTTCAATCATATAACATATTCTATTTTCTATCCTGCCTTTTTTTTTCACTTGATGTGATACATAATTATACATTTTAATTAATAGATTCTTGGGGAACAGTTTTAGGTTTACAGAGAATTGGGCAAAAGTATAGGGAATTCATATATTACCCTCACTCCATGCCCCTTACAGTTTACTCTATTGATTTCTTGCATTAGTAAGGTGCGTTTGTTACAATTGGTGAGCCAGTATTGGTACATTGTTAACTAAAGTCCACAGGATATGTTGGGGCTTACTCTGTGTACGTGTATTCTTTGATTGATGGATAAACAGTGGTACATGTAGAATATTATTCAGTAGTAAAAAGAAGTCAAGAAAAGACATGGAGAGATCTTGAATGCATATTGCTAAGGGAGAGATGTCAATATGGAAAGGCTAAACACTGTGTGATTCCAACTCTATGACATTCTGGAAAAGGCAAAAATATGGACACAGTTTAAAAAGGTATCAGTGGTTCCAGAGGAGAAGGGGGAGGGAGAGATGAATGAGTGCACACATGGATTTTTAAGACAGTGGAACTTTTCTGTATGACACCATAAGGGTAGATACATGTCATTAAACTGTATCAAAACCCATAGACACATAATTGTTATACTTCTAAATAGTGTACAGCATTCCTGGTTGAAAGCAACAGAAATGTAGCTAATTTAAGTAGAACATAACTATTAAAGGATATTAGATAACTTCTAAAATTGCCAGGAGGGATGTAATTGGCTAGAGAGCCCCAAGCAAGGTCCCAGTCAGGTCTCCAGCATGAGGAGGAAGCCACCAAGCACTAGACATTAAAGCTTGCACTGCAGATAGACTGGCATTGATTGGTAGATACCACCTGTCATGGGTTGCATTGAAGCGAAGTGAAGTGAAGTGAAAGTCGCTCAGTTGTGTCTGACTCTTTGCGATCCTATGGACTATATAGTCCACGGAATTCTCCAGGCCATAATACTGGACCAGGCAACCTTTCCCTTCTCCAGGGGATCTTCACAACCCAGGGGTCGAACCCAGGTCTCCCGCGTAGCAGGAGGATTCTTTACCAGCTAGGCCACAGGGAAGCCCCTGTAGGGGTTGCATTGGGCCCCGCAAAAAGAGAGGTTGAAGTCCTAATCTCCAGTACCTCAGAAAGTGACCCCATTTAAAAATAGTTACAGATGTAGGTAGTTAAGATGAGGTCAGATTGGAGTTGCTGCTGCTAAGTCGCTTCAGTTGTGTCTGACTCTGTGCAACCCCATAGACGGAAGCCCACCAGGCTCCTCCGTCCCTGGGATTCTCCAGGCAAGAACACTGGAGTGGGTTGCCATTTCCTTCTCCAATGCATGAAAGTGAAAAGTGAAAGGGAAGTCACTCAGTCATGTCTGACTCCCAGCGACCCCATGGACTACAGCCTACCAGGCTCCTCCATCCATGGGATTTTCCAGGCAAGAGTACTGGAGTGGGGTGCCATTGCCTTCTCCGTAGACTGGAGTAGGGGGCCCTAATCCAATATGAGTGGAACCCCTGTAAGAGGAGAGAGACACACAAGGAAAAGATGGCCACATGATGATGAAGGCAGAGAGTGTGGGCCAAGGATCATCAGCAAACATTGGAAGCTAGAATAGACAAGGAATTATTTTCCCCTGCAGGTTTCAGAGGTGGCATGGTGCTGCCCACACTTTGATTTTGGATTTCTGGCCTCTAGAAGCATTAGACAATAAATTTCTATTGTTTTAAGCCACCTAGTTTATGGGTCTTTGACATAGCAGCCCTAGCAAACTAATACACCACCAACCACCACTGTCTCTAGAGAGAAACCTTCTCTGGCTCCTCTTTCTGACTCACCAGCTCCTCTTTAAAGCACAGCAGGAGCATCTGAACAGTAACTTGTAGGACACATGTCCATGCCCCAGCTCTAGGGAAGGCCTGGAGAATGAGGATGTGGCATTTTATATTTCTATAGCCTCTTACTGACACTCATAAGATATGGAATTCTCCCAACATTAGGGAGGGGCTCAGATGCCAGGCACCCAAAAGGAAGGACAGGAGTCTGATATAATTGACTTTATAGTTATGAATTTTAAGGGCTATAATAATATTCTATCATGTTGATGCCATTTCTAAAAAGCTTTTTCTATTTTTATTGGGCAAAGTAACTTCCAGATTGATATTATTTTATGTGGTAACATATGTTTGCCTGTATGATTTTGCTTCTGTTGGGCCATGTCTTGAATGGAATATTAGAGCCTTCATGACTCCCAGCTACATATTCATAGATTTCTTTTCAAAAAATGTCTTCTCATTTTATAACTTAATGGATAGTATATGTGTGTGCCTGTCTGATCATTATCTTAGGTTATATTGCTGAGGTTTAGTTGCTAAGTCGTGTCTGACTCTTTTGCGACCCCATGGACGTAGCTCGCCAGGTTCCTCTGTACACAGGATTTCT
The DNA here is from genome assembly GCF_000754665.1 of Bison bison bison. Lineage (NCBI taxonomy): Eukaryota > Metazoa > Chordata > Mammalia > Artiodactyla > Bovidae > Bison > Bison bison. Next base: position 10,258 of record NW_011494734.1, read on the forward strand.
GGACAGGCTAGAATACTGGAATGGGTTGCCATTTTCTTCTCTATGGGATCTTCCTGACCCAGAGTCTCAACTTACATCTCCTGCATTGGCAGGCAGATTATTGAAGAGACATGGGTTTGATCCCTGGGTCAGAAAGATCCTTTGGAGTAGGAAATGGCAACCCATTCCAGTATCCTATTCATTGGCAGAAGAGACTGGTGGGCTACAGTCTATGGGGTTGTAAAATGTTGGACACAACTGAGCATAATAATCATCATCATCATTTCCTCAAGGCTGTGTTGACTTGCATTTACTTGACCTTTAGAAAAGATAAATGTTTTTCCATACATAGTTTAGTGCCAGTCACTCAGTCGTGTCAGACTCTTTGTGACCCCATGGACCATATAGTCCATGGAATTCTCCAGTCCAGAATACTGGAGTGAGTAGCCTTTCCCTTCTCCAGGGGATCTTCCCAAATACATAGTTTACACTTTGAATTTCTTCTGATCTGATTTTATTGGTGCCTCACTATTTCTTGAAGGCTGTATTTAAACAAACACTTTTTATGTATTAGTCCTAAGAGGCTTTAAGTTGCTGCCAGTGTTTTTGCTGAGAATAAACCAAGTTCTATGTGAAATAGCTAAGAAAATAATCCTTTTTCCCCAAAGTTGTATTAATTAAAATATATGAGGAAGTCCTATTTTTACGTCATGCCTAATATGCCATAAAATGCTTAGCAGTGCCTGACCTAGGGGAAGTACATTGACATGCTCAATAAAATATCAATAAAGCCTAACTTTCATGTTATTTTTATGTTGTGGGCATTTTCTATTTTTCTTAAGGAAAGTGAAATCAAAACTTTATTAATTCATTGTTTAAACGAATGAGGCAGAGACTGCAGCAGCACAATAGATGATTCAACAATGAACATGGATCAAATGGCTTTGAATTGAGTATAAGAAATGAGAAAACTTGCAAAGTTTACATTGTGATAGTTTCTAAAAATGAAGACCTGTGAAACAATGTGATAAGCCTCTTAAAAGTTATGCAGATTTTCTTAGGATTTTGGAGAAGGGGTAAGTCACTTCAGAGCTTAATGAGTCCAGAACACTTCATAGAAGGGAAGGATTTCAACCTAGCCTTTAAATGAGAGTGTGATTTCAATGAACAGAGATGAAGTGGAAGCATTCCATGCAGTGGGGATAGCATAGAGAAGACATAGATAGGAAAGCATAAATCATGCTCCAAGAAGGAGAAATAATTAGTAGTATTCTAGCTAAAAAACTCCCTGGTGGCTCAGTTGTAAAGAGTCTGCCTGCAATCTGGGAGACCTGGGTTCAATCCCTGGATCAGGAAGATCCCCTGAAGAAGGAAATGGTAACCCACTCTGGTATTCTTGCCTGGAGAATTCCATGGATAAAGAAGCCTGGTCCTTTGGGGTCATAAAAAGTTGGACACGACTGAGTGACTTACTCTCACTTTTCATTCTAGCTAAAAGATAGTGAATCCCTTCTAATGTGTTGGGTACTGTGCTAATTCTGCACTTAAAAATCCTTACAGCAAGCCTATAAGACAAATGCCATGATTGTTTCCATTTTATTGATGAGAAAACCATAGCTCAGGAAGGTTATACAGACTACAAATGATGAAGTCCATAGCTTGAATTCTTATTTGTCTAACTGTAGAGCCCAAGCTCTTTACTCTGTGTGAGGAAATTGCTTCAAATAGTAAAACTAGCAGATCCAATTTGGTTGCAGTCTAGAATGCAAGTTGGATAGTGACGAAAGAGAAAACAGAAGAGGTATATTGGTGAAAAACCATGCAGGGTGCCAAAGTGTCAGATGAAGAGGTTTGAACTTCATTCAGCAGAGACTAGAGTGCCGTCAGTGTTCTGACTAGTAGAGTGATAGGTTCACAGTGTTACTTTGGAAGGGCAATCTGGTGACATTGTATAGGAATACTTGAAAGAGAAACCAGAGTTAAGGAGATCAGTTAAAGAAAGAAATTGTCATTGTTAAGGTAACAAGAGCTTGAAATACAGTTGACAGATTGATATAGAACAGTTGTGAATTTGAAAGACACTCCTAAGATGAGTGAGCAGAATTTAGTGACCCATGGAAAATGGGAAAGGGAAAGAAAAGGAAGAAGTCAAAGATGGATTTGTGTTTCAGATCTGGGTAACTGGAGGATTATAGTACCACTAAAAACATAGATCTAGATATTAAAAAGGAGAGTGGATTTTAGGGGGAAGATTATAAACTTGACTTTAGACATGCTTATTTTGAAGTGGATATCTTCAGCAACAAGTTCAAGATTCCAAACTATAACTGGGAAGAAGGATGAAACTAAAGCTACAGATTTAGGGGTCCTCTGAGTGGAGATTTTAGTTGAGGTCAGTGGCCATATATGTTTGCTGAAGGAAAGGCAGAATAGGATCATATCAAAGTTAGAAGTTCAGTAATATCACAGTGAGGGGAGGGAGGAAGAAAAGGGGAAGGAGGAACACAGAGAAGTAATCATCTTCTCTGAATTATGAAGGCATGAAAATATGATTGAGCTGGTGTAGGGCACTAGAAATTTCCCCATCCTATCCTTGACAAGTTTACTCTCATCCTCAAATTCCAAGTGGAAAAAAAGTTCAGAGAAGGCAAAGAAAGGCAGAGGAACACTTACTAGTAGAGAGCTTTGGCTCTGACCCCAGTGAGAGTTTCAGGGGCCCAGACTTGGTCATATAGAAGACTGTGTCTGCCTTGGCTGATAAGCCATAAGAGCCAAGAAGCAAAGCAGAATGGAAAGAACTTTTCTGCACTTTCTTCCAGAGGTTACAGCCAGACCTTCTTACTGCTTCTCCTACACAGGAAGGAGAGAACTGGAGGGAGCCACACTAGTAACGGGCCCCAACCCACTGGCACAGTAATCAGCATAATGTCTGTGGCAGCCTCTCTCCCTTGCAGGTGGAGTAGAGGCACCAGATAGAACCGTTATCACAATCCTCTGCCTTTTATTTAATAAAGAAACAAGACAAGTAGATAACAAAGAGGCTTGTCAAAGAAGAAAAGAAGAGCTGAGAGGCAGAGGTAGTGGTAAGTGTTGAATTCCATATAAGGATGGAGGAAGATGAAAATTGAAGACATGCTGCATTTAAGGTATCTAAAATTAAAATTTAGATGGCTGCTGGTAGCCTTCCAAGGGTTGGATTTAGTAGAATAGTATATTTAAAACATATTGACAGGATTGGAGAATAATCAGGTGGGAAGCATGGAGAAGAGTAATGTGGATTACACTTTGGGATAATTTGAGTTAAGAAGAATGAGAGAGATGGCCAGGAACTCAAGGGCACAGTATGACAGACATTTGTAGTTGTTAACTGTTTGAAAGATCAGGAAGACTGACAGAGAGAGAAAACAATAAATGTAGTACGTTTGTGCAAAAGAGAAATACACACTGTAAGAAGTAAGATGCTGGACAACGTGAGAAAAGATAGCATTAGAAAAGGATTTGTCATTGAAATTTTTTTAAAAAGGAAAATGCTGTGAGTTTGAGATATAATTGTAGTAGGTGAGCAAGAATAGCTTTGCTAAAGTAGATTAAAGGAAGAAAGATAAGATATAGGCAGATTTGGTTGAGGGTAGAGAAGAGAAAAAGTGGAAGTGAGTCCTAACCAGATGAGAGGCACTGGAAAAGGGGAAAACTGGATGTGCTGCAGATGGCCACCTGTTAGCAGCTAATTTTTATGGAATGTTATCAGAATCTCAGGAGTCAGAAAGAAAAGACCCAAAGGAGTATACTGGAGAGAAGAAAATGGACTGCAAATGTGAGATGACGTCAACGAACATTACATAATGATGAGGGCAAGTCACTTAAAAATCTTCTTGGAAAGAGGCCATGAAGAAAAATTTTCTGCAGCATCTTAAACTAGAGGAAATGAAGTCTTCCCTGAGTATTGGAGAGGCTCAGCCAGGGAAGCCAGAGAGGATGATGACTGTCAACACTGGTGATCAAAGCACTGGAAGAGAAAAAGTGCTACAGAAAAATAAAAAGGAGGACTAATAAGTTAAGTTGCCAAGATGAAAAGGAGGGAGAAATGGATTTGGAATTTGTTCAAGTGCAGAAAGCAAAGATTGCCATAGTCTTCCTAATGCTGGTCTCTCTAGTTTCCTTCTCCCCAAATACATTAAAGTAGAGCTATGTGGCTTATAGAGATTTACTTATCTTCAACTAACTTTTATTACACAATGGTTGAACAAGAATTCTAGAGTGAAACTGTATGGACTTGAATCCCAACTCTGTCATGCACTGTCTATATGACTTGGACAAGTTACTTCATCTCTGTAAGCCTTAGTTTCTTCACCTGTACAAAGGGGATAATAATGTAATAGCTCTCTCATGGTGAAGATGAAATATGGTATTGTACCAAAAAAAAAAAAGGTTTCAGAGCTGGCAACTTGTACAGATTCATTATTATCCCCCATTACCCTGATGATGATTATGGTGATGAAAAACACATTGGGAATTCAGAGATGAATAAGATGGATCCTTAAACCCAAGGACTCAAGGGCTATTGGGAAATATATTAATACCTTTGAGTGAATCAACAGTTATAATCAAATTAATTGATTTACTGGACAAATAGTTATTAAGCTCCTTACAGTGTTTCAGGTGTTGGGGATACATTGGTGAGTGAAACATACCAAGATTCTCAGCCTTCATGGAACTTGCATTCTACTGAGAGAAAGAAAAAAATAAGTATTAGAGTAAATAACTCTAGTCCATTAGGAAGGATGGATTATGTGTTGTGAGAGGAAAGGAGAATAAGGTAATAGTGATAGAGACCAGTGTGGGAGAGGTGGTGGGGATGCCAGTTAAAATAAAGATTAAGGGTAAGGTAGGCCTCATTGAGCAAGATGTTTGGGGGTTATCACTGGGACATTTATATTGAAGTCATCAGGAAGGCTGCTGCTTATAGAAGCAAAGAGGTGAACTATCTAACTTGGCCCAGCCTTGGAGGAAAGGCTGAACTATTAGGAAGGGTTAGTGATGGTTAGAAAGGCTGGCAGAACTGTGGAAAACAGTACAGAGGTTCTTCAAAAAAATTGCAAATAGAAGCAATTCCAATTGTGGATATAAATCCAAAAGAAATGGAGTTATTATCTTGAAGATGTATCTGCACCCCCATGTTCATTGCAGCATAATTTACAATAACCAAGACATGGAAACCTAAACGTCCATGATGAATGGATAAAGAGAATGTGGTGTATATATATATATATATGCAACAGAATTACTCAGTCATTAAAAAGAAGGAAATCCTGTGTCATTTGCTACATTATGGATTAACCACAAGGATATAAATCAGGCAAATACTCTGTAATCTCACTTATATATGGAATCTTAAGAAAACCCATCTCATAGAAACAGAACAGATTTGTTGGAAGAGGGAGAAGTTGTCAAAGATAAAAACTTCTGGTTATAAGATGAATAGGTTCTGGGGATCTAATAATAGAGCTTCGTGTCTATAGTTAAGATACATGGAATTTGTGAGGTGGGGGAGTAAAATGTTGTTAAGTCAGTAGATTGTAGGGTCCAGTGAGAGGAAAGGCATGTTGTAATCATGGTAGAGGAGGAGATGAGATGGAAAGCCGATGTGAAGTTGGAGACTGGGGATGCTTGGAATGGGGATGTTCAAAGGGATTGTCCAGGTGTTGATATTGACAAAGGACGTTTGTGTGCCACATACACATAGACCTCAACTTGAGTGTTTATTCCAACATGTAGTAGTTTGTGATCTTTGTTAACTGCACTGAGAATAAGATTTTATCTGAAAAAAAAATTGCCTCATTTGCTTGTTAGGAATAGTGAATGAAATAATGTATGCATGCTCTTAATATGGTACTACCTGGCACATATTAGGTGCTCAATAAATATAAGTTCTTATTATCACTATTATGATGATGATTAGAAAGACAACTATGGTTTTTTGCTATCTGTTACCTGAGGGGAAAAGGACAGGTAATGAAAGAAAAAGAGTTTAGATGAAATGCTTTTCTTAAAGATTCAGCTTTCTTCTTAGCTCTAATGTCACATCTGTAGGTGATTAATTATGTTACTAATTTCTATTTTTAGTAATGAAGTTGTTTTTGTATTTTCACAGTTGGGAATGCCTGAGGGATTATCTTAACTCTGGGAGATGATTTGGTGAAATTATTTCCTAGAAAGTTTTTCTGGAGATTTTTCATACAGAGGACTAAATGAAGTATTTCTTCCATCTTCTTTTTAACCTTTTACTTAGAAAATAGACACATTCTTATCCTTTCCCAGCTCTCCCTTCTACTGGGCTGGATATTCTTAAAATAAATCATTATACTTAGAAGATACATTTCAGGGAAGCTTCTGTGTCATTTTAACTACCTTTTCACCAACAGTACCCATTACTTCTGTTCACAATGGTAAAATTATAACTTAACACCCATAAAATAGTGTAAAATATTTCCATTGCCCTATTGATGCTGGCGCAGTGTCACACTAGGATGTCTCCCAGTTTATTGGCATGGCATTTTCTCCACTGTCCATTTTAGCATTTTATTCTAATATATGGAGGGATTTCAATTTTAACTTGTCTTGCTTGTTAAAGATTGGAATTTCATCAGCTAACTTATATGTTACATTTTAATTTTTATTCCTGTGTTCTACACTATGTTCCAAAACATAGTGAAGCTCTTAAGAAAATGATGTCAGTGTTTATGAAGGAAAGAAAGAAAGAAAGTGAAGTCACTTTACTCGTGTCTGACTCTTTTGCAACTCTGTGGACTGTAGCTCACCAAGCCCCTCCGTCCACGGAATTTTCCAGGCAAGAGTACTGGAGTGGGTTGCCATTTCCTTCTCCAGGGGATCTTCCCGACCCAGGGATCAAACCCAGGTCTCCCGCATTGTGGGCAGACACTTTACCAGCTGAGCCACCAGGGAAGCCCAGTGTTTATGAAAGGGACCCAAATAAGAGCAGATCAGAGAATTTAAAAATAGGCGTGCCAGGGGTAATTTTGTTAGTTCTCTATCTTATATACATTTTCCTAAGAATTCTCTTTCTACAAGACATCCTTTGTTCTTTGGACAAACTTCATGCTTTTATTTACATTATTGTGTTAAAAAATACTTTTTGATGAATGGGTTAGCATTGAACTCCACATTACTTTATAATTAACTTCTGTGATCTTTCTTCTTTACTAGATGAGAGAGGAGGAACTATGTATTATTCACTGCTCTCACTGTCACCCCAGCCACCCCCCAGCCCAATATGTGACACATAATAAACTTTCACAAATTTTTATTGAATAAAATTAAAGTGATGAATAATTAGCAAACCTTTGTAAAGTACCTACTATGTTCTAGGTACTGTGCTGGGGATTCACAAACATTTTATCTCAAGGTGTTCATAGTCTGTCTAGTCAAATCCAGGAGAGACTTGTCCATTGTCAACATTCAGTAATGTTTATGGAGAGATGGAAGGCAAGGTAGAAGAAGGGGGGGCGGAGAAAAACAGTGTCCTTGAATATCTTCACGGTGACCAGTCCAGTTCTCCCATGAAACCTCTTGAACTTGAAAAGCTGGCTTTATAGATTAGTGAAATATCATTATTCCTATACCTCTTACAGCCTACACTAAACTATCTAAGTGGAAGAGTTTGCTAAGAACTTCACCATCAGAGAGCTTCCCTCCTAATTCCTAAAGGAAGGAAATTATTCTTTTAAATCTGTTAGTTGCTTATATAAAATGAATCGTGCTAATGTCAGATCATCCTTTAAAGCAGGCCTGGCAGGGTCATTTTTGTCAACATGTAATTTGAATTCCTATGTAAATTTAAAAGAAGCAAACTACATAACTTACAAAACATTCTATGATCAGATTTTGTACTGACTTTGCCTGACTTGTATCCTGATTGATTTGCTCTGCGTTAGGGCTCTTCTTTCCTGTGAGTTGAAATCATTTGCACTCTCTCTATCTGGGGTTATAAGCAGACCAGAGGGTTGTGTGGAATCAGTTTTAAACCCTGTTTCAAATTTAAGTCATCTAGTTTTTCAAGTACTTGACATTTTTATATGCAGGGTCATGAACAAAGTAGCTTCGATTGTTCACTTCAAGCAATCACAACTTGAAACACCTCATGCGTCAGTTTTGGCTATGATGAGTACCAGGGATGAGGACTATTGCCCAGCAGTCCCAACTGCTCTTTCACAGTATAAAAGCTGAGGTTATGCAGCATATGCCAGGATACAACTTGTCTAATGACAATCGATGGAAAGTGTTATCCCAGTAAAGCAGCAGATAGTACATCGTGTCATAATGCATCATGTAGGTAATGATAACATTTCACCCTGCTCGTTTTTAAATGGTCATTTAGCCCCTTGGCGTTGCAATCATATTATGCTGGCTTTGCCTAACATCATCCTAAATGATGGCCGTCTTGTAGATGTCTGCCCACAATTATGTTAAAATCTGGATATATAACCCACTAGTGTGATCCCATAGTACCAACTTTTCCTCACTTAGGAAAAGACAATAGAACAATGCATGTATGAAAATGGGATCCTAACATAATCATTAATTAAATTGTTTTATCATATCTGAGAATCCACACTATTGTCTCTGTACATTTTTTTGTACAGAGACAATATTCTTTTTTCAAAGACGAGAACAATTGGATCTTCTTGAAAACTAAGGAAATAACCAAAGTAGGCATTTTCTTTTCAGGTTTGATAATTTAGCCAATTCTGTCACCAGTATTTGTGTATGTGTAGTTGACACATTAACAATTGCTGTCCTGATTATGTTGTCTGATTAATGTGGAATCTAAAATGTTTACTTAGTCAGATGTTCACAGAGCTTCATATAGTACTAAAACATCTACCTCAAGTCCAAGTCATGGCTTCTGGTTTCTTGCTTATAACCTGTCCTTGTGGAACTATTAGAATTAACCACTTGAAGTACAGGGAAAATTGGACAGCTACATGTAAAGAATGAAATTAGAACATCCTCTGACACTATGTACAAAAACAAACTCAAAATGAATTAAAGACCTAAATGTAAAGCTGGACCCTATAATACTCTTAGAAGAAAGCATAGGCAAAATACTCTGACATAAATGTCAGCAGTATCTTTTTGGATCCACCTCTTAGAGTGATGATAAAATTTAAAAAATGGGACCTAATTAAACTTAAAAGCTTTTGTACAGCAAAGGAATCCATGAACAAAATGAAAAGACAACCCACAGAGCAGGGGAAAATATTTGTGAGTGAAGTGACCAACAAGGGATTAATCTCCAAAACATACAAACAACTGATAAAGCTCCATACCCAGAAAACGAACAACCCAATAAAAAAATCGGTAGATCCAAATAAACGTTTCTCCAAAGAAGACATACCGATGGTCAAAAATCATGAAAAGATGCTCAACATTGCTAATTATTGGAGAAATGCAAATCAAACCATGAGATATCCCCTCACACTGGTCAGAATGGCCATCATCAAAAAATCTGCAGATAATAAATGCTGGAAAGGGTATGGATAAAAGGAAACCCTCCTATACTGTTAGGGGAATGTAAATTGATATAGCCACTATGAAGAACAGTATGGAGGTTCTTTAAAAAACTAAAAATACAACTACCATACCATCCAGCAATCCCACTCCTGGGCTATATCCAGAAAAATACTTAATTCAAAAAGACACATGCACTCCAATGTTCATTGCAGCACTATTTATAATAGCTATGACATGGAAGAATCCTAAATGTCCATCAACAGATGAATTGATCAAGAAGATGTGGTACATATATACAATGGAATATTTTTCAGCCATAAAAAAGAATGAAATAATGCCATTTGCAACAAGGATGAACCTACAGATTCATATGCACCTAGACTTCATATAATCAGTGAAGTCAGACAGAAAAAGGCAAATACCATATGATATCATTTATATGTGGAATCTAAAAAAAATATACAAATGAATATATTTACAAAATAGAAACTGACTCCCAGATTCAGAAAACATTCATGGTTACCAAAGAGGAAAGATAGAGGGGAGGAATAAATTAGGAGGTTGGAATTAACATATACATACTACTATATATAAAATAGATAATCAACAAGGACCTACTGTATAGCACAGGGAACCCTACTCAGTACTCTGTAATAACCTAGGTGGAAAAAGAATCTGAAAAAGAATATATATATATATATATGACTAAATCATTTAACTGTACACTTGAAACTAACACAATATTGTAAATCAAATATTCTGCATTAATTAATTAATTAAAATAATTAACCACTTAAGATTATAAAATAATTTTATGACTCTAGAAAATTTTATTTTGTAATTATTTTCATATTTCTATTTTTTAATTGTTTAGAAATGAATAAGAAAATAACTTTCCGTATCCAAAAGTCTAGCTGAAATGTGACATCAGTATGTTTTTTTTTTCTGGCAGGAAAATAGATTATAATTATTTATTTATTTATTTATTTTGGTGTGCTGAGTCTTCATTTCTTTGTGGGCTTTTCTCTAGTTGTGGAGAGAGGGGGCTACTCTGTAGGTGTGGTGTGCAGGCTTCTCATTGCAGTGGCATCTCTTGTTGCAGAGCGCACACTATAGGGCATGCTGGCTTCAGTATTTGCGACTCACGGGCTCGGTAGTTAGGTTTCTGGGCTCTAAAGCACAGGCTCAGCAGTTGTGGGTGCATGGGATTAGTTGCTTCTCGGCATGTGGGATCTTCCCAGAACAGGGATTGAACCCGTGACTCTTGCACTGTTGGGAAGATTCTTAACACTGAGCCACCAAAGAAGGCACAGATTATTATTTTAAATAACTCACTTGATAGGAAGATATTTTTGGAAGATTTCTTTGTGCATATATACTTGCCTCTGGGAATTAAATACTGGTGTCAGAGCTAGGTTTAGAATTTGACCCAAAATAAGCAAGCAAAATGCTTGCACCAAAAGAAAAATCCCTGTGATAAACTGAAAATCATTAAATAATCAATAGCTACTAATGATGTTATCTATTTTTCTTCTTAGTATGAGTATTTCTCATTTTAATCAGAGATGTATGCTTTTATTGATGAAATTGTTGGTGTGCAAACATTTAAAAATTAACCTCCCAAAAGGCAATTGGGGTCACATCTGCCCTATTTTAAAACAGCAGCCTAGCTTTTTTTTTTTAATATAGAAAGATAATATAACACAATATTTCATGTTCCATCTTCCCCAAGAGTGGGGCAAGTTTTCACTCTTTCCTACAGAAAAAGTTGTCAGCATCTATCAATGTGTCCCTAGTCTTCCTTCAACTTTCTGAAGCAAACAAAAAGTGCCTTCCGAAACAACTGTGGGATGGACATTTTCCCTTCACATTCTCACTAGGTACTGTGAAATAGACTTGCTCTTCCAGCTAGAAATTTATGTTAACCATCCCTGATGTTATTTCAACCACCATCACCAACAACAAACAAACAGACTAACATAGAAAATACCAGAGCAGAGCAACAACCATTTAAAGATCCAGGAAAAGATCCAGGGATGTACACTCAGAGGTCTATATGTGTTATTCCTTAATCATTTCTTACAAAAAGATTGGAATCTCAGCACTGCTATTTGGGCTATAATCAGTACAACTCAGGCAAGTTACTCTGCTTTTATTTTTTCTTATCTATAAAGGTAGAGTAATAGTACATAACAGAGTTGTTTGGACACATGAAAGTGAAAGTGAAGGTCGCTCAGTCGAGTCTGAATTCTCCAGGCCAGAATACTGGAGTGGGTAGACTTTCCCTTCTCCAGGGGATCTTCCCGACCCAGGGATCAAACACAGGTCTCCCGCATTGCAGGCAGATTCTTTACCAGCTGAGCCACAAGGGAAGACCAAGAATACTGGAGTGGGTAGCCTGTCCCTTCTCCAGTGGATCTTCCTGACCCAGGAATTGAACCAGGGTCTTCTGCATTGCAGGTGGATTCTTTACCAACTGAACTCTGAGGGAAGCCCTCATTTATGTTTGGTAACATAAATGAAGTTATATATGTATATGAATTTGAGACATGAAATGAGGCAAATCAACAAAGCAAAATGAAGGTAGACTTAGAACTTTAATCCAGGAAAGAAAGAAAACAGGTAGCTAAGGTGGATGCATGGTTTATGAAAAGGAACATGCCTATTGATATTTGAACTATTCTTTGAAGACAAGACTCTTGTTCTACTTCAGACTGGTTCAGTTCAGTTCAGTCACTCAGTTGTGTCTGACTCTTTGTGACCCCATGGACTGCAGCACGCCAGGCTACCCTGTCCATCACCAACTCCTGGAACTTACTCAAACTCATGTCCATTGAGTCAGTAATGCTATCCAACCATCTCATCCTCTGTCATCCCCTTCTCCTCCTGCCCCCGATCCCTCCCAGCATCAGGGTCTTTTCCAATGAGTCAGTTTTTCACATCAGGTGGCCAAAGTATTAGAGTTTCAGCTTCAGCATCAGTCCTTCCAATGAATATTCAGGACTGATTTCCTTTAGGATTGACTGGTTTGATTTCCTTGCAGTCCAAGGAACTCTCAAAGAGTCTTCCTCAACACCACAGTTCAAAAGCATCAATTCTTTGGTGTTCAGCTTTCTTTATAGTCCAGCTCTCACATCCATACGTGACTACTGGAAAAACCATAGCTTGGACTGGACAGACCTTTGTTGGCAAAGTAATGTCTCTGCTTTTGAATATGCTGTCTAGGTTGGTCATAGCTTTTCTTCCAAGGAGCAAGTGTCTTTTAATTTCATGGTTTCAGTCACCATCTGCAGTGATTTTGGAGCCCCCCCCAAAATAAAGTCTGTCACTGTTTCCACTGTTTCCCCATCTATTTGCCATGAAGTGATGGGACCTGATACCATGATCTTAACTTTTCTGAATGTTGAGTTTTAAGCCAACTTTTTCACTCTCCTCTTTCACTTTCATCAAGAGACTCTTTAGTTCTTCGCTTTCTGCCATAAGGGTGGTGTTATCTGCATGTCTGAGGTTATTGATATTTCTCCCAGCAAGCTTGATTCCAGCTTGTGCTTCATCCGGCTTGTGTATCTCTACTTGAGATACAGAAGGACAAAATCAAGGAGAAATGGCTCAATGGCTCCTCAGACTGCTCTGGTCATTACTCCTAGCAGGGCTTCAGTATCAACTGAATGTGATGGTGACAGCATTTAGAAAACATGAAAAAATAAAAAACAGTGGAAACAAGATAGGAAAAAAAACACTAAATTTAAGATATTCTTTTAAAAATCTGGTTTGCAAAAAATGCCCTTTCAATCTTTGTCTTGTCTGCTTTCAAGTTGGAGTAACTGATGCCTTATCGAGGCAACATCTTATTCTCTGTGGAAGATGATGAAAACATGAGAGTGGAAGAGTGATGGTCCAAGGCAAGGACTTGGCCAGCTCCTCTAGGGCCTATGGTAGCATCTGTGTGAATGCAGATAGAGGTTCTAATTGAAATTCATGTTTATGTGGGTTTGTTTTTAAGCACATTGTTCTCTTTGATTGTCTGCAAGCAAGCTCAGCACACTCCTCCACTTTACATGTGTATAAGGTATGCATGGTGTACATCTGATGACTTAATTTCCCCCTTTCGCTTCCCCTTTATCCTAATTTGCTCATCTGATTTGTATGTCTTTCAGAAACACCTTAAATCTATTTTGTGATGATAAATAAAATAAAAAAGGCTCACTTCCTTCCCATCTCGGAAGCCTTGCCTCAACTCAGGGTTTTCGCCTATGTGTGGTTTCCTCTGTCTGTTCCATAAAGGCAATTTCACAAGAGTTTTCTGCACTTGTCTGTTTGTTCATCTCTTGGTCTTTCCTAAATCCACTGCTGTCTGGCTTTTCTTAAATTGATCATCCAAGTAGTCTTAAATTGATTATCCATATATATAGTCAAGAATGACTCTGTCAGCAGACACCTCTCAGACTTTCTCCTGGCCTCTCTGCCATAATTGTGCCATTCTTACTGTATTCAGAGTTGTTGAATTCTTAACCTAGCATCACCTACAGGTTTCTCCAATGAGACACTCATCCTTTTAGTGCCCCCTGCTCCATCCCCACACCATGTTGATATCTTCTGATATTTAGAACTGGATTCTTTGGGGCTATAGTTTGTTCTTCTGTTTTTTTTCCTTGGTCCATCTTTTTTTAGAGGGTAATACATTTTTCTAATTTTTTGATCATTCTTATTTCCTGTATCTCTTGGAAGATTCTCATGAATTTATTTCTTGTCTTTTTTAAGTACTTCCTCTAAGAATATTTCCAAAGTGGGCCTTTGAGGTGCAGTTTCTGAGACCTTATCAGCCTGAGAGCATATTTATTTTACCATCACAGGTATATAATAATTTGTAGGACATAAAATTGTAGGCTAAAAGTTTTTCCTTTCAATACTTTTAAATATTACTTTATTCTCTTTCTACATCCTTTTTTTTCCTATTTGGAGATATGATTTCATTATCCCTTTGGAAATGATAAGCTCTTTCTTCAAGGCTTTAGAGTTTTCTCCTATGTTTAATTTCACCATCATCTCAGTCTCCTTCATTTGTCATCATTTAGTCCTGGAGGTTTAAAGGGGAGAAGTGGAGGAATAAATGTCCCAGGGTCAATCAGCTTCACTGTTGTACTCCAGCTCCCTGCCCCACTAGGATTCTGAGTGCATGATGTTGTACCCCAGAAACAGGCTACTTGTGCTGGTTTTTGTGATCTTCCACAACATTGCCAGATGGAGACTAGAGCAGAATTTAAAAGCTTCGCCTCATCCTGTCCTCCCATTGCACCAGACTGCACTTGACCTTGCTGATTCATGATAGCCTTTGGCATTCCCAGGAGTTTCTCAGTTTTAATGTTCCTGATACCTATGTAGTTTCTCCAGGGTTGATTTAGGGGAAGGAGTTCACCGACCAGGTCTGGTTTGTCATCTTGTCAGAACTGGAAGACTCCTTTCACCAGTGTTTTGTATAACTGACTCATATCTTCTTCCTAAAACATCCTCGCCTTACCTTCCTGATAGTACATTTATGAGTTGCTTTTTTTTCTAAGAGTCCTTTTCTGCCCACTCCTGTTTCTCCTAAGTCCTGCTTTCTTGTCATGTTCCACATTCTCTAGAGATGATCCCATCTCCTTTAAAGACTTCAGTTACCATTTACACGCTGAGGCTACCTAACAATCTAGTTCTAGCTCTAGACACTACTGTTCTCCAGACTCGTATAGCCAGCTCTCTAGTGCACATGACCAAATAGATGTAAAACACATCCAAAAAAATCATCCTGCTCCTGAGAGCTCCTCCTGGTTGCTCGCTCTGTGAGGCTTCCACTTAACTTTCAAAGCCAGAATCTGAGTGTCCTTCTTGATCTCTCCCTTCTAGCCTACATTTAATTAATTACTAAATTCTGTTGATTATGCCTTTTCAACATATCTTAGACTTATCTCCTTTTCTCTGTTCCTACTTTAAGCCTTAATTCAGGCATCATCATCAATCCCCAGTGATGCAAATGACCCTCCTAACTGTTCCTCTCCTTCCACACCTGTTCCATCCTATATAGTTGGAGTGAAACCTTTAATTCAGCAATTCTGAAATATTCTTGTTTCAGGAAACCTTTACATTCTTAAAATTTGTTTAGGGCTTTGTTTATGTGCAATGGACAGATATAGATACAGTTACAGATATTTACTTCATTAGAAACAAAAGTGAATAAAAACATAAGAATAACCCAGGAGCATCAGATCAATGATATCATCACTCAATTTGTAGCCTCTGGAAAACTCCATGGTACATGAGAGAATGAGAGTGAGAAAAGTAAACAATGTATTGCTATTACTATGAAAATTTTTTGACCACACAAACCTCTGAAGGTTTTAGCAATGTCCTAGGGCTTTGTGGACCTCATTGTGGGAACCACTTCTTAATCCATTCATCCCTTTGCTTCCCAGTTTCAATCACTTTATTACCTTGCCACAGTCTTTCAGGATGGAGTCCAAAAGCTCCAGCAAGATATGTATAATCCTTTATGATCTGGCCTCTACCCATCTCTCCAGACCCAGCTCTTATGATGTCCCCATTTTGACCTCTGCGTCAGCCAGGTTGACGAGCTTGCCAGCCTCAGCACTTCCTCTCTTTGCAGGCTGTCACTCCTGCTCTTCTCATGACCTGGGATGCCTTGTGTCCCTACTCATTCTTCTGGGTTCAGCTTCGTCTTCAGTTTTGCCTAAAACCTTCCCTGAAAACCAGGCCCCTCCTCTGGTTTCCTTCTTTTATAACTGTTGTTTACTATGTCTCCTTTATTGGACTATAAGCTCCTCGGGTCTTTGCTGTAGCTTTCTAGTGCCAGACAGTATGAGTTCAAAAGCACTGCTGCATCATTGGATGAAAAAACAGATGTATCGTAATATAAGGCTTGTATAACTGACGTATGTATTTTTCCTTTAGATGCTTAGTAAACTGACATTATGGTTTTCTATAATATATATTAATTCACCCCTTTTGTTTAAAAACATTCCAATTTAAAAATGCCAGTAAGGCATATACCCCAAGGAAATCATAATTGAAAAGAAGGCATGTACCCCAATGTACACTGCAGCATTACATTAGCTAGGACATGGAAGCAACCTAGATGTCCATTGACAGATGAATGGATACAGAAGACGTGGTCCATATATACGATGGACTATTAATCAGAAAAAAAGAAATGCATTTGAGTTAGTTCTAATGAGGTGGATTAACCTAGAGCCTACTAAACAGAGTAAAAGAAAGAGAAAAACAAATTTCGTATATTAACACATGTATGTGGAATCTAGAAAGATGGTACTGATGATCTGGTTTGCAGGGCAGCAAAGGAGACACAGACATGAAGAACAGACTTGTGGACACAGTGGGGGAGAAGAGAGAGGGACAAATGAAGAGTGTAGCATAGACATATATACACTACAATATGTAAAATAGATAGCTAGTGGGAAATTTCTATATAACACAGGGAGTCAACTCGTGCTCTGTGACAACCTAGAGAGGTGGGATGGGGTGGGGGCTGGAAGGGAGGGGACATATTATACCTATGGCTGATTCATGTTGATGTATGGCAGAAACCAATACAATATTGTAAAGTAATTATCCTCCAATGTAAAATAAAACTTAAAAAAATAAAAACACCAATAAGATGTTAGTTGTGATGCTACTGGGTATATACTATGGACCAACTTATTTGATGGTTACAGAGAACTAACTGTCCCTGACTGAGTCTACCTTCCCCCTAAACAAGGTAATTGGTATGTTGGGGCTATGGCATAAGGAGAAGCAGTTTCCTGTGTGTAACTACTTTCTTGGCTGGTAGAACTATGGAATGTTTGCTTATGGGTGATCTTTCTGTGCCACCAGTAGATTAATCTAGGGTTGGAGGAGCGAGGAGGCACAATGAAAATTGCATACAATAGCTTTTTTGCATATGTCAATTTTTCTGGGAAGGGCATGAATAGCTTTCCCTTTTGAAAGGGCTTAAGGATTCAGAAAAGGCTCAAGGATCCTGAGAGACACTTTACAATTAATGACTTGCTTTTCAGTGTGTAATGGGCTATTTTATTTTCAATAAAAAAGAGTGAACTTAGTGCAAGATCTATCAGTATCCCAGGTCCATTTTACAATTGCATATTCATACCTACTATGATTCTGTGAGGATTCTGTATTGTATTTGTAGAATTCTGTACTGTATGTAATGTAAACTGAGGATGTGAGTATTTCTAAATTAGACATTTACATTTAAAAATGATTAGAGGAAAATGAAGACCTAAATTTTCAGGTTAATGCTATTAAGTCACATTCAAAATAGCCTTATGCTCAGAAAGTTATTTTGTAAGAACAGAGTTCAGTTATTGATCAATTCTTTAGACAGATTATTTCAAAAAAACAGTATTTTTTAAAAATAATGTTTTTCATTAACAATTTGATTCACTTTATTAGATATTTATTTAACAATTAATTTATTAACATATTATTTATTGAGTATATTCAGTGTTTATTAAATATTTTATTTGCATCTTGGATATATCTTTTTTGCTAAAGATATAATTTTCTCATTTGATAGCACAACAACATTAAATGAAAGAAGAGTAAGCATCTAAAAATAAAAATGAATGGAAAAAAAATGGGATTGAATGCTTTCTGTAATATTCTTTTCAGTATTTATTTATTAAAAGCCTTTATACTTTGCTTTTTCCCTCCCAGATTAGATTTCTTTACTTATTTTTTATCACCCCTTCCCACCTAAGGTTTACACACTAGTTTTTATGATTGGAATATATTCTGGATTTTTTAGAACAAAAGTGTCCTTAATCATGGCTCCTTGCTTGGATTGTTTAATATCTTTTATATTTTTACCTATTTTGAAAGTTCACCTCAAGAAAGTCTGTTTCTTATTGAATTCCTGTCTAAATATACTTTTCCTTCTGACTGATTATTTACAAACTAGCCCCATGGCCTGTGATTCAACCTCATAAGGTCAACTGGGTTGCTTATGATTTTCAAACGACAAAATAAGGCCATCGCCAAGATCCAAAAGGAGAAGTGGCAAAGATAATACTATAATAGTTGATCTGGGAATATGTTTTGGATTTGAATTTGAATGTGAGGATGACTGGTGCTTTGAAAACTATAGTAGTAATAACAATAAAAATTTTCAAATTATACCTATTGTATGTTTATTATCTTCTAGACCTGTACTGACCAAATATGATAGCTCCTAACCACATGTAGCTACTGATCACTTGAAATATGACCCCATGCCACATGTCAAAAAATAATATTTTGGAGGGTTTCCCAGGTGGTGCTAGTGGTAAAGAACCTGCCTGCCATTGCAGGAGACATAAGAAATGTGGGTTCCATCCCTGGGTCAGGAAGATCCCTGGAGAAGGGCATGGCAATTCTCTCCAGTAGTCTTGCCTGGAGAATCCCATGGACAGAGGAGCGTGGTGTGTTACAGTCCATAGGGTTGCAAAGAGTTGGACATGACCAAAGCAATTTAGCATGCATGCAATATTTTGGAGTTATAAGGTTAAATAAATTATACTATTAAAGCTATTTCACCTGTTTCTTTTCACTCTCTTAATGAGGCTACTAGAGTATTTCAAAGTTATATAAGTGACTTACATTATATGAAGTTATATAATGTTAATTATAATAACAATATAACATAATTGTTAATATAATGATATGTAATAATATTTTTAAAATAAAATTACATAACTGACTATGAGTGATCTAGGTAGTTTAAATGCATTTTAGTCTCATTTAATCCTTACAACAATCCTAAGAGATATATATTTTTAATATTCTTAGCATTCATAGAAGGAAACTGATTATTAGAGAGGTTAAATAACTATCCTAGGATTATTTATGATAGAACCAGTACACAAACCCAATTTGTGTTATTAACCAGTAGTCTCTAAGCTTTTTGATAGCATCACCTGTGAGTTCTTTTTTGCTACCAGCGACAGCAATGTGATTGAATAGGCTTCTTTATTTTTTTAAATCTTGGTTTCTTACTTTGTGATGGAGCAGCTTGAAAGTCTCATTTTAAAGATGTGTGCATTTAATGGATCTGATGGCTGAAATACAGATCTACAACAACATGTGCATCATGTGAGGAGGGGCATCACTGACTGAGTGCACTTACTAAAGCATGGTGCTCAGCTTTTTCATCTACTCATTAATTATGCAAAGGCTTTTATTGAAATTCAGCTAGTAGATTTCTATCTCTTCTCATGTCATTAAGTTGTTCTGGCACGCTAATTGGATGATGTTGCAGTTTTATATTTCAAATGGTTCCTACTAAAATTCTTTAAAAGATTTTAAAACAGGTTTAAAATGATGTGAGACTTTTTAAAGGTGACACATAATTTTAATGAAGAAAAAATTGAAAATATTTCCATATGTTATTTCTTAAAATCCATATGTTTAAACATTTCCATATGTTTGTCTTTCAAATGTTTCTGCTCTCATTGCTAAAAATGACACCTTTGCTTTGAAGAGACAGATTAAGTGTAATTATATTTTTTTCAAAGTATCTGCTATGTCACATACTACTTGTCATTACAGAGAAACTTGGAAGATTTGTAACATTTGTCCTTTGTCAAAAAAATGTGCAACATCTTTATGTTTGACGATTTTCTTCAGTTCTGCATTTTTCCACAGGATACCAGAGATGAAACAAGTTTTATGGTTAGCAGCAATCTTATTTTAGAGTATTAGGAAGATTTTACCAAAGTATTGTGAAGATTCTACCAGGTTCTACATTTTAAAAAATGTTTATTCATAAATCAGTCTTATGGACTCTGTGGGAGAGGGAGAGGGTGGGGAGATTTGGGAGAATAGCATTGAAACATGTATATTATCATGTATGAAACGAGTCGCCAGTCCAGGTTCGATACACGGTACTGGATGCTTGGGCCTGGTACACTGGGAGGACCCAGAGGGAGGGTAGTGGAGGGAGGAGGGAGGAGGGTTCAGGATGGGGAACGCGGGTATACCTGTGGCGGATTCATTTCGATATTTGGCAAAACTAATACAATATTGTAAAGTTTAAAAATAAAATAAAGTTAAAAAAAAAAAAAGAAAAAATGTTTATTCAGAATGAACTGCATTTGATGACACTGATACATTGTGCACCTGGGCTGCTCTTGTTAGTGGCATTAGTTTGACTGCAGTGAATGATTTTCCTGTCTGGTGCTTTCTCTGAAACTTGACCTTGGAAATATTTTCTTTAAAAATTCTAATTTAAAAAGTTACTCCACCGCTGGTTATACTTGCATAGATTTGCAAATAATTCACATACTGTGAGTGTATAGATTTTCTTGTATAGCTTGTCTTTAGAGGCTTATGAAAATAACTCTTCATGATTTTGTCATTGAGGTGTAATTTGTGCATGAAGGGAATTAGAAAATATTTAAAACTGGATGATAATGAAAACACAGCATAACAGTTTGGGGATACAGTTAAAGCAGTGCTTAAGAGGAGTTTGTAGTTTTCAATGCTTATATTAGAAAGGCATTATATTGCATGTGGAACTATATTCAACATCCTATGACAAACCATAATAGAAAAGTATGTAAATGAATACAGAACTGAATCATTTTGATGGATAACAGAAATTAACACAAAACTGTAAATCAACTATACTTCAATAATTTTTTTAAAAAAGAAAGGAAAAGCTTAAAAATCAATGATTTACATTTCCTTATTAAGAAGGCAGAAAAAGGTGAGCAAATTAACCCAAAAATAAGTATCAATAGAAGAAAGGAAATAATAAAACTTAAGTAGAATGCAAACAACAGAGAGGATTGACAAAGCCAAAAGCTGTTTTTCAAAAACATCAACAAAATTATTACATTTAATTATGTTAATTATTATAATTTAATAATTATGTTAATTAGTAAATTTCTAGCAAAGCTGTTCAAGAAAATAGAGAGAAAATGCAAATTACCAATATCAGGAAGGAGAGGGGATTTCACTACAGATTTTGCAAACTAAAAAGAATAAGAAATAAATAATATGAACAAGTCTATGTCAATCAACTCAACAAGTTCAAAGAAATGGACATTTTTATGTCAATCAACTCAACAAGTTCAATGAAATGAACATTTTTTGAAAATTATAATTTATCGAAATTAACACAAGATGAAGTAGAAGATATGAACAGGCTTATATCAATAAACAATGTTAAATTTATTAACAAAAATCTCATAAAGCAAATTTCAGATCTTTGTAATAGCACTGATGAATTTTATCAAAGAATTAGGAAGATATAATAAGCTTTGAAAAACAGAAGAAGATAAAGAAATACTTCTTGACTAATTTATGAAGCCAGAGAAATCTTGGATACCAAAGTCAGGCAAAGATATTACAGAATACTACAAATGAAATCCCTCATAAATGTAGACATAAAATCAATTTAAAATTAGCAAATCAAATCCAACAATACATATAAAATACTATGTATGAGATATAGAATATATATGAGATATATATGGGCTTCCCAGGTGCCACAGTGTTGAATAATCTGCCTGTCAATGCAAGAGACACAAAAGACGCAGGCTCAATCCCTGGGTTGGGAAGATCCCATGGAGAAGGAAATGGCAAACTGCCCCAGTATTCTTGCCTGGAAAATTACATGGAAAGAGGAGTCTGCTGGGCTGTAGTCCAGGGGTTTGCAAAGAGTCAAACATGTCTGAGTGACTGAGCATATGCGCGCATGCACACACACACACACATGCTATCTATCTATCTATCTATATATATATATATAAAGCTTTGAAAAACAGAAGAAAAAGAAATACTTCCTGACGAATTTATGATATAATATATATAATATACTAATATATATGTGTGTATGTATATGTATAGACAGATGATGAATATCAAATGTATATGTATGACACAGTATACATATATATATTATATATATATATATATATATAACCATCTGGGCTTTATCCCAGGAATGATTCAAAAATCAAACAATTTTACTTACTGTATTAACAGACTAAAAGTTAAATATCATGCAATTATCTCAAATGATAAAGACCGTCTGACAAAATTCAATGTTCATTTCATGATGTAAAAAAATTAACAGTCAGTAAACACAGAATAGAGTAAACTTCCCCATCTGATAAAGTGCATTTCCAAAAAGCCTCTGGTGGCGCTAGTGGTAGAGAACCCACCTGCCAACGCAGGAGATATTAGACGCGAGTTTTATCCAGGGGGTCAGGAAGATCCCCTGGAGGAGGGCATGACAGCCCCCTCCTGTATTCTTGCCTGGAAAATTCTATGGACAGAGGGGCCTGACAGGCTACAGTCCATAGGGTCTGAAAAAGTGTAAAGTGACTTGGCATGCAGCACACATATAGCTAAAATAATAAAAGATGAAAGTTGAATGTTTCCCCCCTTCAGATCAGGAACAAACCAAGGATGTTTACTGTCACCATTTTTATTCTACATAGTAGTAGAAATCCTAGCCAATGAATAAGGTTAAAAAAAAAAAAAAGAAGTAAAACAAAATTGGTAATAAAGAAATAAAACTATCCCTGTATATAAACAACATGATTTACAGAGAATTCTGAGGAAGCAACCACAATCTCAGCCACCATGACAGATCATAGTAAAACTACTATATGTTTCACAGTTCAAGTCAGTATACAATTATTGTTGTTGTTCTGTCACTAAGTCATGTCTGACTTTCTGTGACCCCATGGACTAAAGCACAGCAGGCTTCCCTTTCCTTCACTGTCTCCTGGAGTTTGCACAAATTCATTGCCACTGAACCAGTGATGCTGTCTAACCATCTCATCCTCTGCCACTCTTCTCCTTCTGCCTTCAATCTTTCCCCAGTGAGTCAGCTCTTTGCATCATCAGGTGGCCAGTGTATTGGAACTTCAGCTTTGGCATCAGTCCTTCCAATGAATATTCAGGGTTGATTTCTTTTAGGATTGAGTGGTTTGATCTGCTTGCTGTCCAAGGGACTCTCAAGAGTCCTTTCCAGCACCACAATTTGAAAGCATCAGTTCTTCAGTGCTAAGCCTTCTTTATGGTCCAACTCTCACATCTGTACATGACTACTAGAAAAACCATAACTTTGAGTATACCAACCTTTGTCGGTAGAGTGACGTCTCTGCTTTTTAATACACTGTCTAGGTTTGTCATAGCTTTCCTTCCAAGGAGCAAGCATCTTTTAATTTCATGGCCATGGTCACCATCTGCAATGATTATGGAGCCCAAGAAAATAAAATCTGTTGCTGCTTCTATTTTTTCCCCTTATATTTGCCATGAAATTAAGGGACCAGATGCCATGATCTTAGGTTTTTGAATGTTGAGTTTTAAGCCAGCCTTTTACTCTCCTCTTTCACCCTCATCATAACCCATAACCTCATCACCCATAGAGTATGGTTTTAAATGAACCAAAGTATAAGTTTGGGCATATGAAATTTTGAGCTACCTGAACAGCAATTATATGGAACAGCCTAATAATGAGGGGAAGGGAAATTTGAGAAATTGAAAATTTGCACGTAGCTAACATATTATTGTTGTTTGGTCACCAAGTTATGTCCAACTCTTTTGCCACCCCATGGACTGTAGCCTGCCAGGCTCCCAGTCCATGATATTTCTCAGCCAAGAATACTAGAGTGGGTTGCCATTTCCTTCTCTCAGGTGTCTTCCTGGCCAGGGATCGAACCCATGTCTCCTGCATTGTCAGCCAAATTCTATACCACTGAGGCACCAGGGGAGCCTGTGTGTATATATTCATAGACACATAAGCAAATGACATTCAACCTACAGTTTAAATATCCTCTCTTTAGCAGAAAACTAGTTGGAGGAGAAGAGGTATGAGGAAAAAGGAAGAGAAGTTGCATAAACTATTATTGCATGTTGATTGAATTAGAATGCTAAGTAGAGAGTTCAGGAAAGATCATGACCACTGAGACTTTCTGATTGATTCATGACATATGAACTACGGGACTCTATTTCTAAAGAATTGTGTGACTGAATAGATTAACCATGAATCCTAAGAAAGACTGAGTATCTACTTACTGAATATTTACATACACTAATATCTGATTTACGACTTAGACATGTGAGTGGTTCATTTGAATTCCTTTTTTTTTTTTTACATTTTTAAAAACAACTTTATTGAGATGTAATTAATATACAAAAAACTGCACAAATTTAATAACTATCATTTGATGAGTTGAGAGAGATAAATACATCCATAAAAACATCACCACAATCAAGACATATCAGTTACCTCTAATAGTTGCCTTATGCATCTTCTTTCTTTGTTTTGTGTATGTGGTAAGAATCTTTAACCTGAGATCTACCTTCTTAATAAATTTTTTAATTGTGCAAACAGTGTTGTTAAGTATAACATGAAGTTGTGTGGGCTTCCCAGGGTCTCAGTAGTAAAAAATGTACCTGCTAGTGCAGGAGACGCAGGAGACATGGGCTTGACATCCCTGGGTCAAGAGGATCCCCTGGAGGAGGAAATGGCAATCCTTTGAAAATCCCATGATCTTTCCTGAACTCTCTACTTAGTATTCTAATTCATTCAACATGCAATCACAGTTTATACAACTTCTCTTCTTTTTCTCTCACACCTCTTCTCCTCCAACTAATGGACGTGAGATAATATGTCATTGTGGTTTTGATTTGCATTTTCCTGATGATTAGTGATTTTGAACACCTTTTCATATAGCTATTGGCCATTTATTTGTCTTCTTTGGAGAAACATCTATTCAAGTCATTAGCCAAGGTTTGAGTTATATATAATGTTTGCTATTGTAGGAATTCCTTGTATGTTTTAGCTATTAACCCCTTATCTGTTGCACTTCTTTTTAAAAAGAAATTTTAGCCTTACTGTAATTCTTCTCCATTTCAGCCTATGTATAAGGGACATTGACATGAAGCTTTGGTACAAGGATTCTTGCTTTTTAAAAGATAAAAGAAATGGCACGTTGTATGTTGAATGAACTGAATGATAAATATATAGAAGCTAAGGGAAAAGTATCTAAAAGAGTAGATTGCTGAGGTTTTGTGAATCTTTTTTTTTTTTTTTTCCATGAAGCAGTTTATATCTAGGAACCTAGATTTGTAGCCTACTGGGTAGAATGTAGGTTTTTAGGTTGATGGTTCTCTGAATATTTCTTTGGCCAGATGGTTCTGCAGGCTGGGTGCCATCTGACCGGGCAATGTTTGTTAGATTATTTAATTGTGTGTTTATTAAACCTTGCTCTTTCTGGCAGCATATTGTACTTTTTTTTAGAGTCTCCTTGGCAAACTGCTGAGTTTGGGTGGTGATTATTTTTTTAAGTATATCACTGAGGCTGCCAGAGGTCACTACTTACTCTCCTCTGCTCTACAATGCCAAAGAAAAGAACTTCCTTATCTTTAGACCTCACTGTACTTCTGCAGAGATGCTTTTTATTTTTAAGCCAATCTTTCATTTTTGTGATATTTGGAGTTGTCCTTTGGAGTGATTGTCATAGGTGATCTAATGACTGGTAATTAAATCTTGAATCGCCCTTGTTGACTTGGGTTATCTTGGAGAGTAAGAAAGTTTATACCTAACAGTTGGAACTATGTCAGGACCCCATTTTCAGAAAGTGTGGTTAGGAAATTAAAAGACAAAGATCACTATGGCTAGTAGAAACTTGGGAGAATTTTTGGTCTCTTTTAGCTAGTGAAGAGGGTGAGAGACAGGCAAGATGTAGTCCTAAGTCTGTCCCCAAAGCAAACAACACAGTGTTACACAATACTCATGTCCCCCAGTAATACCCATTTATCAGGATAGTACCCACCCTGGATGGCACAGTTGAGTGTAAATTGGCAAGAGGAGTCAGGAGGAGTCCATGACCACTATTTCCAACATGCGGATGCTTGACCTCCAGGGTCTGTGTTCTGTGAGCTCTGATTATTTTGTGACTGACCATTAGCACTGAAGGATACAAACACCATTAGTCATCTTTGCATGAGTCCCTTGACCGAGCTGGTCCACCACTCATAGATCAGCAAATGGTTCAGAAATGTCTAGAATTTTTAAGGCTTTCCTAGCACCTCATCTGGTAAAGAATCTGCTCACAATGCAGGAGACCCTGGTTTGATTCCTGGATTGGGAAGATGTGATGGAGAAGGGATAGGCTACCCATTCTAGTATTCTTGGGCTTCCCTGGTGGCTCAGCTGGTAAAACATCTTAAAAGACCCTCCATAAATGTCACGAGAAAATTCAGAAGCATTCAAGATAAAAGTTATGGAGGCTGGCCCCACATGCTTCTGTTTAACCACCAAGGATGTGTAATTGTAAAATTCCTTAATCCCAAAGCCACTGTGACTCTTGACTCCTGGTAAGGGGTCTAGGTGAGGAGTCTGGAACTCCACCCCATTTCACTCTAAGGCTACTCCATGATATTCTGAAGATACTAGTGGTCTATACTTTTGCAGGTTTTTTGCAAGAGCAATTTCAGAGATATTCTTCAGTGGTCAGAAAAAGAGGTATGGGTATATTATCTTTGGAAACTGGAAGAGAGTAGTAGAGGAGCATACAGAGTGGATAGGAGAAATTATAGGATGCTTCCATGGTGACTCAATAGTAGAAAATCTACCTGCCAATGTGGGTTTGATTCCTGATCCAGGAAGATTCCACATGCCATGGACCTGCTAAGCCCATGTGCCATAACTATTGAACTCTAGAACCCAGGAGCTGCAACCACTGAGTCCATGTGCTGCAATTACTGAAGCCCACACACCATAGAAGCCCACTTCTCTTGTTGCTCTGCAAGAGAAGCCACAGTAAGGAAAAGCCCACGCATGGTAAGGAAGAGTAGCCCCTACTCACTCCACTTGCTGCAACTAGAGAAAAGCCTGCACAGCAACGAAGAACCAGTACAGCCAAAAATAAATAAATAAAATTATGTTTTAAAAAAAGATACAGAGGAGCATGAAAGAAAGAATAAAATTTTAAAAAGAAAAATTATAATAATAGGAAGATGATGTATCAAAATCAAGCATCTTGATGGACTTATTGAACTGAAATGTAGATTAATGCAGTATTCATCCCCACTAAAGTTGACTGATGATTACCATAAAAAAAGTTTGTTGGCAAATTAACACAACCTTTGGGCATTTTAGAGAGGATAGAGAAACCGTCATTCCACCTGCAGTTAACAACTAACTCAGAAACTGGATTCCTTCAGTGCACTTCCTTTCTCAGGCATGATTCAGAACAGAAGTAGAGAGAGAGATACCAGCCAGGGGCCATTTGTAACCAGCAGAGTATCTGTGACATGCCTGCAGAGTGACTTCACCACTCATTAAGGGAGATCCATGTGTGTATTCTAGCCAGGTGCACGTCCCTATAGAAAGCAAACAATAGCATTTTTTTTTTTTTTTGCATTTTCAGGACAATTAATATGTGTGTCAATGAAGTGAGTGCTAGGTTATGTTTGCTGTGAAATCCCTTGTATTAAGTGTTATTTTAATTGACCCACTTCGTGAATGTTTTAGAAGCCATTCTTTTAAGAGATTTGTTGTTTATGGATTATATTTAAAGAAATTTTAGAACTTTTCATTGAAGGTTTGGGGTACCTCCACTGTATGGGTTTATAGAATACCTTCTGTCAACCCAAAGTTATTCTTTTCCAATAATTCTGAATCATAAATATAGACTGGCAGAACCTAACAACAAGGAACCTGATTTAGGTAGGTGATGGTTCTTTTTAAAGAATATTTTAAATGTGGGGACCTTTCAGATATTTGTTAATAATGGTCTATAGTTGCTCTAAGTTTTGTGTTGCCTAGGTAGCTTTTGATTTGTTTGTTTTTGGTTTATAGTAGTTATTGTTTTGTTTTTAATACTATATCGGTCATCTGGCCAATATGTGGTAGTCTTGTGTATTTATTTGTTCCTAGGACACTTAAGTGCCTTATATCATTAAAACACAGGTAGGCGTTTTATGGAACTGAAATATCAATTTCACAAACATTAGTGTATGGTAATGGTATAACATGATGGATAAGAGCGTTGATTCTGGAGTCAGCCTTCTTGAGTCCAACCGCAGCTTCCCTTCTTACTAGGTATGTCCTTGGGCAAGCTAGTTAATCTTTCTAATCTTTGGTTTCTTCATTGTTAAATGGGGATATCAAAAAGCATCTACCTTATAGGGTTGTTGTGAAGATTAAAATAAGTAATACACTTAATACAAGGACCCAGAATACAGTAAATGTCCAGTAAACTTTTATCATTTCATCTATTAACATTCTCAAAGCTTGAGAGATGGTACCTGTCCCTAGAGTTAATTCTCCCTTTTCTGGTTACTGCATTTCTTTTAAGGAAGTGACACAAAACAATCAGACTTCTAGACTAGTGCCTCCTTTCTATATAGATAACTATTTCATCTATAACAATCAAATTTGTATGT
>NW_011494734.1:39331-51237 GCF_000754665.1 Bison bison bison
GTCACTCAGTCGTGCCCAACTCTTTGTGACCCCATGGACAGTAGCCTGCACCAAGCTCCTCCGTCCATGGGATTTTCTAGGCAAGAGTACTGGAGTGTGTTGCTGTTTCCTTCTCCAGGGAATCTTCCCGACCCAGGGATCTAACCCAGGTCTCCCGCATTGTAGACAGACGCTTTACTGTCTGAGCCACCAGGGAAGTCAAACTTTTATCATTTCATCTATTAACATTCTCAAAGCTTGAGAAATGGTACCTGTCCCTAGAGTTAATTCTCCCTTTTCTGGTTATTGCATTTCTTTTAAGGAAGAGACACAAAACAATCAGGCTTCTAGTCTAGTGCCTCCTTTCTATACAGATAACTTTTTCATCTATAACAATCAAATTTGTATGTAGACAGAGTTGATGATATCAGACATGGAAACAGTTGATTTCATTTTTTTATATGTCTTTTAAAAAGAGAGTTTTGCGTATTGTAGTACTGCACTAATTTTTCAAATTCCACTTCACTTAATATCTCTCCTGAATGTTAAAAGTAGCAAAGGAGAGAATGAAGACCATTTTTTTCTGTCCTTTGATTTAATCTGAGCCTCTTGACCCTGTGAGCAGGATATTTCATCTTCTGCAGGAGCTGCTAATGAAAGTCAAGTCTTATATGATATTGTTTTAATCACCAGGAAGGTTTATTAGTTAGTGCCTTCTCAGAGGGACACAAGGGATTGGACAAAGCTGGATATTTATTTCATAAAATGCCTTGTAGGTTGGTTTCTATCATTTTTTTCTCAAGAGGACTGGAATTATCCTAGAAACGAAAAAAATTCTTTGGACTTGAGAAGTAATCTTCTGTAGAAATTGACTTAAGGGAAATCAGTTCTGTTTGTGTTTTCCACTTTCTAATCACTTAGAATGATACTTTGTGTTGTAGAAGGAAGGGGGCAGGTGGAAAAGCAGATTAAAAACCAAATCACATGTATACCTGTGGCGGATTCATTTTGATATTTGGCAAAACTAATACAATCATGTAAAGTTTAAAAATAAAATAAAATTAGAAAAAAAAAAAAAAAACCCAAATCAGTGAAGATGTGGCCACCAGAAGATCACACTGAGTGTTCTATTTTCTTTCTGTATCTATAAACCCTTTCAATAGGGAGATTCTTCATCAGAGCTATTCATTGATGACAGTTTTATTTGGCATGCATATCATATTTAGATCTTAACATCTTAAGTATTAATTTTTTTTTTCAAATTTAATTAACTGTTTTTTAAGCTATCAGTTACATGATAACATGCATTCCTCCGACTGGTTAATAGTAATAGATAAGTAAATTCTTAACTTTAGGAGAATATTAGTTTTCAGACACAAAGATACGAAAGCTGTTACATTATGAGCAGTATTGAAATCTGTAGTTGTTATTTTGCATTTGGGTTCTGATTGCAACTTTATAGTATGTTTTGTCCTTTTTCTACAACTTTTTCTAATGTGTTATATTGATATAATTGAATATCAAATTGCCTTTGAACTTGGCTCTCAGACTTCAGAGTGTGAGGACTTGACCATATTGTGGAGATAAACACTGGGGGAAAAACCACATTCTTTCTCTAAAACTTCTGATGATAACTTTAATCAGCAGTGAAAGAAAGTTTCACTCCCCAGTAGTCTTTGGGATTCATTCTATAAATAATGAATTTAAAAAGAGAATGCTTTCTCTAACTGGTTGATAAAACAATTTTTTTTTTAATTTATTGAAGTTTTTGGTCTTCCCTGTAGCTCAAACAGTAAAGAATCTGCCTGTAATGCAGGAGACTTGGGTTCAATCCCTGGGTTGGGAAGATCCTCTGGAGAAGGGAATGGCAATCCACTCCAGTATTCTTGCCTGGAGAATCCCATGGACAGAGGAGCCTGGTGGGCTACAGTCCATGGGATCACAGAGTTGGACACGACTGAGTGACTAACACTACACTGTAGTTGAGTTAGTTGTGTTGCTGCTGCTGCCGCTAAGTCACTTCAGTCTTGTCCGACTCTGTGCGACCCCATAGACGGAAGCCCACCAGGCTCCACCATCCCTGGGATTCTCCAGGCAAGAACACTGGAGTGGGTTGCCATTTCCTTCTCCAATGCACGAAAGTGAAAAGTGAAAGTGAAGTCACTCAGTCATGTCCGACTCTTCGAGGCCCCATGGACTGCAGCCTACCAGGGTCCTCCGTCCATGGGATTTTCCAAGCAAGAGTGCTGGAGTGGGGTGCCATTGCCTTCAGTTTCATGTATATAGCAAAGTGGTTAAGTTTTATATATATATACATATATATATATAAAAACTATAATATTTAATATATGTTTATTCTTTTTAAATTCTTTCCATTATAGGCTATTATAAGATGTTGAGTATAGCTCTCTGTACTATACTGTAGGTCCTTTTCAGTTATCTATTTTATATATAGTAGTGCATGCTCCGGAGAAGGCAATGGCACCCCACTCCAGTACTCTTGCCTGGCAAATACCATGGACGGAGGAGCCTGGTAGGAGGCCATCTATGGGGTTGCACAGAGTCGGACACGACTGAAGTGACTTAGCAGCAGCAGCAGCAAGCTGACAATCTCACCTTTCTCACTTCTGTGTTTCCTAAATAGAGATTTCATCAAAGTTCATATCTTAGGTATTTTTCAATTCTCCCTGAAACACATATTTGTTTTTATAAAAGTGCTTTAAAAACATTACTTTGTACTTTTTTTCTTCTTTCTATCAGTCAATTTAGATAAATGAAAGTATCCACTTATCTGGAGGTAAAAATTTGGGACATATGTATGATATAAGTTGAACCATATAAAATTACTATTTTTGTAAGTCAGAAGTGGTCAAATACTGGCAGTTTCCTCTTTTTCTCTTATATTTTATTTGTTTTTCTCCTACAATGTAGGAAATCCATCTTCTGCTGTATAAGTTGAGATATGATTTACCTTTAGGCTTTCCAGTTCATGGTAATGAAAAAATTCTCATTTTCAGCTAAATTGATTTATTTTAATTTTATATTTTCCTCCTCAAGACATGTGGGTAACTTCCATTATCATTAATATGGTACAAATATTGCAAAGGAAGATGGCATCCTTGGGTTCTTTCTCAGTAAAATAATTTATTGGAATCACAGTCTTAACTGGTAGACTTTTTTTCCGCCTAAAAAGTATTGAATAGTGAAAATGACAGGGAAATTCTTTTCCTTCTTTTACTTTACTTCAGGATATAGTTTATTCATTCCTGTCTGCAGTGCCAGAATTAGAAATAACTGTAGCCAAATTTCAAGGTCTCATCCTGTAGCAGGTTCATCTTGCTCCTTGGCAGGCACAGACAGTGCTTTATATGATGACTCTATAATTACTCAGTTTTGGTAAACACATTTTATTTAGCCAATACAGCAGAATGGCTCCTTCAGAGCCATTACATTGCAGTTCATCAAGTAAATAGTGATTTAGCCATTTTCATGAAAAATATGTGTTATTTTGTTGATAGCCTGTCAATCCACAGCATTCAGTTAATTCCCTATCACCCGTTATGAATATTTTGGAACCTGTTTTTGAAAACCATCCTTGTACTAAATGAACATTGTACAAGGCTCTGTTTCAATGTAAAAAAATCACTTAGTGTGATTGTTTTTATAGATATTTCTATTATGAATCTCTTAGTGTCAGAGATACCAGGACACAATGCTCAGACTATTAATGTGAATTGCTTTGATAGAAAAGAATATGGCTTTGATTGCCTTTAAAGAATGGGAAGAAATGATTTTATAATGTTTAGGCCCTAACACAATTTTTATTCGATCATTTAAATTTGAAATAACTTAATGACAAAAGTGGGGGCTTCACTGATGGCTCAGCAGGTAAAGAATCTGCCTGCAATGCAGGAGATGCAGGAGACATGTATTTGATCCCTGGGTGGGGAAGATCCTCTGGAGGAGGGCATGGCAACCCACTCCAGTATTCTTGCCTGGAGAATCCCCATGGACAGAGGGGCTTGGTGGGCTAAGGTCCATGGGATCATGAAGAGTTGGACACAACAGAAGAGACTGAGTATTCATGCAATGACAGAAGTATAAAACCCTTTTAAGAAGATATACTGAAGTGTCTATTGTTGCTTTTTGAAAGGAGGTGTGCACTGGCAAGATTGAGCTTTAATACTAATAGATGTAGTTTCACAAACAAAAATGCCTTTCATATTAAAATTAAGATGATGTCTTTATCTTTTGAAAGGGTTCATTTCCTTTCAGATGAAATTATGTTGTGGAGATTTTGGTCTGGCTTCCTGAGGAGACAAATGTGAAGTAAACTTCAGAATTCAAAGACAGAATTCCATGGCGACAGTGGTGAGGAATCTGTGCTCATTTGTTTTTGTAGTGATGCATCATGTGAGGATTTCTAACAAAGCCATGCATTAGGATGTACAAGGAATCCCTGTCCAATGTAATTCCCCGCCCCGCCGAGAGCCAAAATTAACTGCCCTGCCACACTGTGCTGCTGGGCTTTGATGGAAAATGTCATGCTGTTTCTTGCTTCTTCCCCTGATGGCATGATACATATACTGAGTACAGGTGTGACAATCTCAGTATATTTAGCAAGTCTCTGCAGGGCACAGAAGTGGGGAATTAGAATGGGATCATGTAAGGATTCTGAAATGGAATCCCATAAGTCACATCAGCCCTTGCTGCATTCAATAACTCTATGAGGACAGGGCAAAGAATTAGATTTTGATTGCTCTTCACATTTGTGGTTTGTGGTATCTCAATGTATCATTTTAGGCCTTAGTGTGAGGGTCTACCTTGATCCCTTTACATTTCCAAGGAAAGTCCTTCAGTCCATCTTGCTAATCCATGTATGATTTAATCAGGGTGGAAAACTGAGTTTGAGGACAAAGAACATCTCTCCATGGTGCTTTCCCATCATCCCTCACAGTGATAATGGCCTTAAACTCTTCTTTATCTCTCCAGCTAGTGATTCTAGGCTCTTTTCCCTTAGAATGTGAAACGTCAGTAACATTTTCTGTCTCGGATGACCACTTGCTTGGGTGTCTGCTTGAATTCTCTTGGTAGGTGCATATGAGGAGGCTAGTTCCTTCACATTCAGCTGCTTCCTTCAGTTCATACAACTTTCTGGTTTTGTATTTTCATCCCTCATTTGAGTGGAAATAGTCAAGGAAAAGGGGCAAAAGAAAATCCCCTCATGATGGATGGATACTTTAAGGCAATTAAATTTCTGTTTGTTTCCTCAGAAACATCTGTGGTCTTCTGAGTTTTTCTGAGGACTCTGAGGGGAAAAAAATCACCTGAACCTATCTGAGAAATCTAGAGAGTAGGGTGAGGCAGAAATGAAAGAAAAAAGATGTTCTGCTTATGGAGTTTAGCATCAAAAGTCCTATACTTGGGGTTAAAAGACCCTTCCTGACTTACACATTTTAAATAATGTTTTTTAAAAAGCAGTTTATGGACACGAAGTCAATCTTCTCGAAAGGAACAAAGAGAAAAGGAATGGCCTCTGACTCTGTGTTTGCCCTCGTGACTTCCCTAAGTATGCCCTATCTCCATTCTACGGTGAGCTCTTTCTCTGCCCGCACCCCTCTCTGAAAAGCCTTTACTAAATTGAAGAGACAAAGTAGCGTGGAAATGAAAAGATCAGGCTCCTATAAACCCTCTACTCCTTCGCTTCACCCTTCTATCCAGGGCAGGTTCTCAGAGGTGGAGGGCTTATAATAGGTGGACCAGAGCCCAGAACTCCTTAAAATCCAGCGGGATTAGGACCAGAGAGAACTGAAAGTGAAATCAAAACTTTAGATTTTCTTTTTCCAGATAGCATGTGTATGCAATGGCTCATTATTTTTTTCATGAAGAATGTCAGAGAGAGTGTCTTATGACTCATACATTTTAGAATGTCTTCCTGGTGATAAGCTGGCAAGACTGCAAACTGTACGTGGCTTCCATGTTCCAAGTTAAGATAACTAAAGGAATTGGAGTCAGTAAGGCAAGCCAACCAATTATAAATTCATTTAAGCATACCTAATCTTTAAAGTACTAGGGTATGAATAAGGAAGGAAAAATGTCTTTTTGCTTTGCTGGTGATGAGAGTTTGTTTTTTTTTTTTTCTGTTTGTTTTCTAATGCAATGGCTTTTTCCAATTTTAAAAGTACTATATTTATGAAAGCAAACAATATAGAAAAAATATGAGAAAAGTAAAAATTAGTAATCATTTTATTGATGGATAACTATCAACACTTTGGTTAAAACATCTGTTTTTCTATGCCTGAATATATATGATAAAATTGGTTTTAGAATATATATTCTATATTTAAAATATTTTTATTGTGTTGGCAAAAATGATGATACTCATTGTTTAACATTTTCAAATAATATAGTCAAATACAAAAGAAAGAAAGTAAAAATCTTCCTATAAGTATCACCCAGAAATAGTCACTATTAACATTTTGGTGTTCTTTCCTCAGAATCCTCCTCCTATTGATGTGTAGGTATGAATTGATTTATGTGACTTTCCACAAATGGGATCTGCTTATTTAACTCAAAGTGTAACAAGGCAACTTCTCACCTCAAGTATCAGCTTTAATGGATGCATTGTATCTTAATCAACAGATGGGGAATTTTAATTTACCATGACACTGTTGATGTACATTTAAGTCGTTTATAGTTTTCATGGAGTGGTACAGTGGGCATCCTTGCACCTTTTTTGTTAAAGCTCATTCTTTCTTTTATTTTCTTTGTAAGATTCTTTCCCCTTATAGGTTATTACAAAATATTGGTTTAGTTTCCTGTGCCAGACAAGTTGGTCCTTCCTATCTACTTTATATGTGTAGACACATATAAACAGACACAGTAATATGTGTCTGTTCATCCCAAACTCCTAATTTATCCCTTGCTTCTCCCTCCCTTTGCCCATTGGTAATCTTAAGTTTGTTTTCTATGTCTGTGAGTTTATTTCTGTTTTGTAAATAAGTTCATTTGTTATCATTTACTTTTAGATTCCACACATAAGTGATATATGATATTTGTTTTTCTCTAATTTGTTTCACTTAGTATGATCATCTCCCCCAGTCCATCTCTGTGGGGGCAAATGGCATTATTTCATTTGGTTTTATGGCTGAGTAACATTCCCTTATATATATGTACCACATGTTCTTTATCCATTCCTCTGCTGATGGACGTTTTGGTTGCTTCCATGTCTTGGCTACTGTAAATAGTGCCACTATGAACACTGAGGTGCATGTATCTTTTAGAGTTATTGTCTTTTCTGGATCATGTACAGGAGTGGGATTGTTGGATCATGGTAGTTCTGTTTTTAGTTTTTGAAGGAACCTCCACAATATTCTCCATAGTGGTTGTGCCAATGTGTATTCACACCAACAGAGTAGGAGGATTTGTACCTTTTTTAATATGTAAAAGTTATTTATTTAGTAGATATTAACCTTGCATTTGTCATATGCATTTCAAATATTTGTTTGGTTTGTAATTTGTCTTGAAAACTTACATAATAGAGCCTTTACAGTTGGCTGGCTCTTGATCTAAATAAGACTTGCTTACATAAGGGAAGAGTTGCAACTGGATCAGCTAAATAGGCAAGGAGGACTTTATTCAAGACTGTTGCAGTATGGCAGAGAGATTGAACTCAACTTCACTGAAACAAAAGGTGGTGAATTTAAGCACTAGAATGAGCTAGTGGAAAAGTACTGGAGAACTTCTGGGATGAGAGGAGTTAGACCCTGTGATTCAGGCCATATGTGTTTGCTAATTGGTGCTTTTTTATGTTAGGCTCCTGCACTCCCGCAGAGACTGGGAGATGGGGGTGGTATCTTTCCTGATGATACATATTGAAGGGATGGCTCCCAGGCCCTTGAGAAAGACGTTCCTGCATTGTAGAAGACTTAACATCTCAAAGGGGCAGAAAAAAAAATTCACAATTACAGGTTTTCTAGAGTAGATGCCCTAAGAAAAGGGAAGTTTAAAGGGCCTATCATCAGGAAGAAACCTGTCTAATGGTTAGTAAAGCTGAAGGGGCTGTTAAGACTGTCTTGGTTGGTAACACCCATCGCAGGCCTAAGGAAGGGGATCAAGGAAAGAGAGGGGTGAGATGAATAGTTCTGACTTTTCCATTTACTGGTTGAAGTACTTTTCAGGCAGAAGCTAGGACTGAAATTCATGTCATATGTGTACAAATGGTTGCTGAAGAAAAAGGAAGATGGTGAGGAGGGGTATCAGTCAGACAACAGTTACAGTCATACCCCTTGCTTATCCTCTGAAACCCTCCACCAAGGTCAAGTTGTGGTAAATAAAGAAGGCAGTCAAAATTTATCTTGTAAGATTGGTTCTAACCTCTGAGAAATGAGAATTGTTACTGTCCTTGGGCACTCAGAACAGGGATTCTGCTAGTTTCTACTCAGTTACTATATCCTTATCTGCCACGCATTGTAGCTGTCAGGGGTATGCATAACATAGCAAAAAGCCGGAGTCCTGAGACATGCAGGCCTAAGCTCTGGGCACAGCTCTGTTATTAGTATCCTGTAGACAAGTCATTTAACCTCTGTGAGACTCAGTGTCCTTCCCAGTAAAATGGAGAGTTTTATTCAAGACTTTTAGAATAATTCAGTGGGATCTTATATGTAGAATGCCTGGCCCAAATCCCTCACATAGAATGAGCTCAAATAATTATTGTTTCTTTCCTATTCTGTTGCCTCCCCAACCCATTAATGCCATCCCACTGCTTTGATGAAAAGACATGAGGGGCATAATTGCCTAACTGTTCTATTCTTTAATTCCTCTATTGCCCAGCTATATATGTATAAATTATGTGGAAACCCTACCCTTTGGTGTCATGGTCTAGTCTATACTGTGTGAATGATGAATGAAAAGGAAATGAGGTGTGTAACCCGCTTCTTACATCTTGCCTTATTAGGTGTGATCAGTTAGCTGATCTCTTCCTTGTGCCTCTGTCATTTTTCCTCAGAGCCTCCTCAGTGATTTTCCTTTGTAGTTCCATTTAATCTTAATCTACAAACTAGGTGTGGATTGCAACTTTTCACTTCATCATCATTACCAGCATTGACTATAGGCAGCCCTGTTCACCAAAAATGGATTTTGTGATTTAAAAATCACATTAATTATCATTT
The DNA here is from genome assembly GCF_000754665.1 of Bison bison bison. NCBI lineage: Eukaryota > Metazoa > Chordata > Mammalia > Artiodactyla > Bovidae > Bison > Bison bison. The sequence goes on from NW_011494734.1 coordinate 48,481, forward strand.
TTCTTTTATTGAGTTACTGGTGATGAGGTAGATTAATTGAGTCAAAGAATGCTTATCTCAGATCTATAATGTGCACATTAGTTGATTCACAACTAATCAAAAAGTTTATGATCTGAAAAGTCAGACAGTGTATGGCAAACACTTTCAAATCTAAAACTCAATTCATAAAAAAGAAGGACTTAGAATTTGAATTCTATGTATTAATGGTTATTTCTCTCAAACTGCTAAGAATTAGCAGCTCAAGATAATGACCAAGTATACTACTTATAAGATTGTTCAAATATTTAGCTTATTTGTAAGAAAAAGAAATTCAAAAAGTCAGAGCAACCTCTGTTTTCATAAATTATTTTACGTATTATTTTGATAATTAATTTATATTTTAAGTGTTCACATTGGGAATTTAGTTGATTATGAAGATTTTGGTTTCATTTTTGTTTTCTGTTGTCCAACAGAGCATGGCGTTTCTAAGTGCCAGGAATACTCTTGTTATCTATGTTTGTTAGTGCAATTGCAGAGTCAGTTTTAGTGAGTTAACTATTACAGTTCTGTATATATAAATGAACATTGTCTTTTGCAATTTTATTTACTCTCTTAGTGAAGAATAATATAAATATACATATACATTTAATTTATAAAGTTGTATTTATACAATGTGCTGCTTTAAGTATTTGTAAGCTCAAAAATTATGATGAAATAGTTAACTCAAAATAGAGCTATTAAGATGCTCTCAGAAAAACTTTATGTTTACCTGAAAGATTGAAGGGTGGAAGGGGATAATGCATAGATAGAGGACTAATGGTATATAACTTTAATAATATATTTACAAAATTGAAATAGTAGTGAAATATATGTGTGTTCAGACTGCAGTTTCAAAAATAAAAAATTCCAGTATTAAAAACTAAGTTGTGAGATGTTACCAAAGATCTGGAAAGAAATATACAGTGGCTTCACATTTAGGCTTTAAATACTTTATGACTGTTTTCAACTTTATCACCAACTCAGTTTTAAAGGGTCTCTCTTCTGCTATATTTTAAAAACCCTGTATTCTGTTATTGGCCTGTTTGCTCTCAACTAACCTGTGCTTTTCTAGGTCCCAGCACTCAGACTGTGTTGCTCATATTTTGTTATCAGTGGGCTTTCCATGAGGTCCTGCTAATGAAAGACATTGTTAGGAGATGGGGAGATAGGAAGAGGGGAGGATTTCTAACAGTGCAGGATGGGTAACAGCATCATGGCCTTGGCCACAGGGGTGAGGGGTTGTCTAGGCAGCAGGTTCCTGGGCTCTTGCACCCATAACCAAGTTGCAGGGATAGCTAGAAAAATACCACATGGAGCCCTGGCTCTGAGAATGTTCTCATTTCTCCAGCCCTGAGCAGCAGTTAATCTTTGAGCAACTTAACCGTGTCTGCTTTGGCTTCTAAGATGCTTCCAACAACTGCATAACCAAATATTAAATTTTTTCTTTTTAAAATATATAGAGTGGTTCCTGTTTTCAGATCAGTTCATAATGTACTGTGTTCAGCCCCACATTTAAGTATCACTTGTTACTTCTTAATGTGTCCAAATCCTAGTATGCTAAGTAGTATTTTAGGTATGCTAAGTGAATTTTACCAGAAGTAACAGATTTAAACCTGAAAGAAAATTACAGCCTTGGCTTCATTCATAAGGCTTCACTCTGAGTCTTCTTCAAAGAGGCCTGTATAACAAGATGGAGAGGACAGAAATATTGGTTGGAGGAGATCGAAATTCTTACAAACAGCCACCATTGACCATCTAAAGAATACTTTAATGTTTGGCTGTGAAGAGTGTAGAAGGCAAGAATTTATAGGGATCCAAGTACTTTTATAGCTGGTTCTACCCATCTTGTTCCTGGCTACATCACATCACCCCCAAGCTATAGCCTTGACAAGTGGGAGAAAGAGAAGTGTCCTGGACAGGTACTGTCCAGGTACTGGACAGGTACTGGAGAGGATATAAGTAGCTAGGGGGTGATACACTTGTCTTTTTGTTCCAGAATTAATAATGGAATCTAACATTTGAGCAAGGTATCCTCTTTTTTGCATATTATTTTCCAGGGACATGTTAACTTTAATTTTAAAGAAGAATTCATCTTTATTGCTTAAACAGATTTACCAAAAACTGTATCAGTGATACCTTTCCGTTCAGTTCAGTTCAGTCGCTCAGTCATGTCCAACTCTTTGCAACCCCATGAATTGCAGCACGTCAGGCCTCCCTGTCTATCACCAACTCCCGGAGTTCACTCTAACTCACGTCCATCGAGTCGGTGATGCCATCCAGCCATCTCATCCTCTGTCATCCCCTTCTCCTCCTGCCCCTAGTCCCTCCCAGCATCAGAGTCTTTTCCAATGAGTCAACTCTTCGCATGAGGTGGCCAAACTACTGGAGTTTCAGCTTTAGCATCATTTCTTCCAAAGAAATCCCAGGGCTGATCTCTTCCATAATGGACTGGTTGGATCTCCTTGCAGTCCAAAAGACTCTCAAGAGTCTTCTCCAACACCACAGTTCAAAAGCATCAATTCTTTGGCACTCAGCTTTCTTCACAGTCCAACTCTCACATCCATACATGACCACTGGAAAAACCATAGCCTTAACTAGATGGACCTTTGTTGGCAAAGTAATGTCTCTGCTTTTGAATATGCTATCTATGTTGGTTATAACTTTCCTTCTAAGGAGTAAGCGTCTTTTAATTTCATGGCTGCAATCACCATCTGCAGTGATTTTGGAGCCTGAAAAAAT